>NW_010188275.1:0-762 GCF_000695765.1 Mesitornis unicolor | reverse complement strand
TTTCCCTTTTTTCCCTTTTTTCTTTTTTTTTTAAATTTGCCTTTATTATTATTATTTTATTTTATTTTAATTTTCCTTTCTTTTTAATTTTCCTTTATTTTTAAATTTCCTTTCTAATTTTCCTTCCTTTTCCATTTTTCTGTCTTTTTAATTTTCCTTTTTAATGTTCCTTTCTTTTCCATTTTCCTTTCTTTTTAATTTTCCCTTTTTTCCCTTTTTTCTTTTTTTTTTAAATTTGCCTTTATTATTATTATTTTATTTTATTTTAATTTTCCTTTCTTTTTAATTTTCCTTTATTTTTAAATTTCCTTTCTAATTTTCCTTCCTTTTCCATTTTTCTGTCTTTTTAATTTTCCTTTTTAATGTTCCTTTCTTTTCCATTTTCCTTTCTTTTTAATTTTCCTTCCTTTATTCCTCTTTCCTTCCTTTATTCCTCTTTCCTTCCTTTATTCCTCTTTCCTTCCTTTATTCCTCTTTCCTTCCTTTATTCCTCTTTCCTTCCTTTATTCCTCTTTCCTTCCTTTATTCCTCTTTCCTTCCTTTATTCTTTTTTTCTTTTTACTTTCTTTTTCTTTCTTTTACTTTCCTTTTTTCCTTTATTTTTCTCTTGTCCTTTTTTTTTTGTTTTAACCGACATCCTTTCGCGCACCCCGTTTCATCTCGGGATCCCGAGCCGCCCTGCAATCGGCTACGATGCCTTATGACTCGGGAGCGAACCGATTCCCTCTCGCAGCGATTTCCACCCGGGCTAAATTAAAAACC
>NW_010188274.1:0-21112 GCF_000695765.1 Mesitornis unicolor | reverse complement strand
CACTTTTGGGAGAGAATGAAAAAAAAAAAGATGTTTGGGTAGAAAGAGGTTTAATTAATACTCAAGAAAAGAATTTAATACATCAAGAATTAATAGTGAACATTTTAAAGGCTTTAAGAGAACCAAAGGAGATAGCAGTGGTCCATGTATGAGAACACCAAAAGAAATTAGATTATCAAACCAGAAAAAACAACCTAGCAGATAAAGAGGCCCCCCCAGCCTAAGCCTGCATGGTTTGGGTTTGCCACAAATTTCAGCAAGCCTCTTCGCAGCTGAACCTGCCTGCTGGCAATGGTGACAGCCATGGGTCTTGCCAGGGTGAAGATCTCTTGCTCGCAGGTTCCCTGTTGACCATGTGGCAATTTTGGACATACCCAAAAGGCAGCAATTGTCATTTTGAGTGGCATGAACTGCCGTGTCTCCTGGAACCCTTTTCTGTATAGTATCAGCTCTTTTGATCCATGTGCATCTCCTCCACCACAGAGTGGCTGGAGAGGTGCTGTCACCAGGGGTGAAAGTATGAGCACAGGCAGAGCATTTTCACACCTCACCAAGGACCAAACTTAGGCCTCATTGTCCATAGGCTATAGTGCGATGTGGACCTGCTAAAGCTGTCCAGGAACCAGAGCTGACACTGCGGCTTCGTGACCCTTCACCAGCATCAGCTGGACACAGATATGGCCACATCAACCAGTAGCTCAAGGCTCAGAGACACTGGGAGATTTCAAGGGGGCACCACCCCAGAGGAAGGACTGGCACAGCAAGAATGAGCGAGCTTTTTGCTTCTCCCCATTAAGCAGCAGCAGGTATCCCGCCTGCTCATGGCTGTGCGAGTTGTGGTACCACCAGACCAAAGCTCCATGTGCTGGTGCCCGGGCTCCCTGGAGCCTCAGGGATGGCCAGCACACAACAGTGTGCGGTGGCTGCGGTCCTTCTGGTTTGGCTGAGTGAACCGGTGCAGGCTCCCAGAGTACTCTGCCCATCTTCTTCAGCATGTGGTAACTGGTGGAAGGTGGTCAGCCTGCAAATGCGAAAGAAATTGTGGTCAGAAAAAGAATGTCAGTGTAGGAGGGATACTGTGCCTTACCAAGCTCATCCTCCTGTGCTGCCTTAGAGGCTCTCCAGAGATGCAGGGGCAGCTTTGCACAAGGGCTGGCTTTGCTTGCTTGGTGCTCAGGAGTCCCTTGCCTCTCCCCACCATCCCCAGAGAGCTTGGGGTTGGGACATCAGTGATCTAGGATGAGAGGTGCTGCGTGAAGGTCTGAGCCCACACCAGCTACCAACAACAGATGCAAGAGGGCTTGTAGGCTTTGCTGGTTCTGTCAAGAAGAGATAGTGCTTTATTTGCCATCCTCCCTACCAGACACAGTTTTACCTTGAAAGTCAGGCTACTTTGTCATCTTCTGGGTCCCTGTAGATCACCAGGGACCAGGTGGTAGGTCACCACTCATCAGCACCAGCTGCTCTGGCCTTGTACATCACAGCTGCATCTCCTACGAAACCTGCCTGGCTGCTGCCTCATGCCACTGCTCAGCTTTGGTGTCAGCAGACACCCCACAGCACGGGTTGCCTTGGAGAAAAAACCCTGTCTGGATGCCTGTTGTGCAAATGGGAGGCAGGTACTACAAAATTTTTTTGCATTCCTAGTATATCCAGCTGGGCCTGAGCCCCTACAGAGCCTTATGATGCAGATCCCACCAGGACAGGCTTCACATCAACCTTTCTAAAGAGGGGGGAAAAATAGTTAACCCGGCAAACAAGTGTGCAGGGCTGGATCGGCACCAGCCACTGTGGAGGTGACCTGGCAGGAAGGAAACCCACAGATCCTAGCAAACATCCCACCAAAGTCATGATGCCAACATCAACACTCCAGCCATTGAGGGTGTAGAAGGAGCTGACATCAGGGGGGTTAGCCCATGGGGACACTGTGCTCGCAGACAGCGACTGCATGGAGCGTGAGGGGTGAGCCATGCGGCCAGGCCAGAGCTCACCTTCGGGATGGACGCCTTTCTTCTGCTCCATGCTGGCTTCAGGCAGAGATGGGTCTTAGGGGAAGCTGGTGCCCTGGCTGCTGGCTCAAACAAGACCAGGAAAGCAGTCATTGTTCTCCATGGGATGAAGAGCAGGTCCTCCCCACCCCTCAGAGGGTGCATAGGTCCCATGCAGGGCCTGTTTCCCCATTGCCTGGCCATGAAGCACCCCCACAGCTGGGTATGTCAGTGGCCCAAGGAAACAAGAAACAGCATGAGCCTCTGAGGAGGCAGCAAGCTTGATGCAGGTTCACTGCTGGCCATGGCATGCCAGGCACAGATGCTTCTTGAAGACATAGTCAGCAGATCTCAGCTGGGCTGGGTAGCCAGGGAAATGGAGCAGAAAGACCCATCCCCCATCTGGAGGAAGAGGAGGCTCGGCAGACTCATTTGACCTTTCCCAAGCAACTTTAGGATTGCATGAAATGACATTCATCAGAAACAAAACAACAACAAAAGCACCAACACAACAGCCAAGGCAGCCTGGTCATGATGTTACAAAATGCATCTTCCTGGAGCCACAGGCTGCATCCAGCCTCATGAAATTACCCCTGTCCTGATGATCTCAGGCGCTGAAAGCTGCGCTAGCATGTTCACCAGCTCCCAAGGTCTAACTTGTTAGGTCATTAGCTGACATGATTTTTGGCACTTATCAGCCAGCAGTCTGCTAGCCACTTCCTCAGCACAGTTTGGGCATCAGCATCTCTTCTGCCTTGGAGGCCGACTGAGCTCAGCATCAGCTCAGGCAGCTCCATGCCAGGGATTCGAGCAGGTTTAGTGTGGGAGGGGAGCATTTCTCACACTATCTGGTTGGAGGAAAAGGGACTTTGGCAGGAGGAAAGGACAAGCCACCCTCCTGGGGGCTGCTGGTTCACAGTACAGTTTGGGTTTATACCACACCTTGCCAGCTGTGGCCAGGCACTTGTCAGCGGGGAGCCGGGGGGGGGGGCGGTCAGCTCCACACACCCGAATGTCTCTGTGTGTGTGTACGCGCGCGCATGTGCAAAGGCAGGCTCTGGCAGGGAGGAGACAAAATTCAGCAGCAGCGTTTAGAAACAAGGGAGTGTGAGGAAGATGATGGGACCAGCGGTGGGAGGCTGAGCCTGAGACGCAGCCTGTGAATATGATGGCAAATCACCCTTGTAGGATTTAGGCCCACCAAACAAGGGGATTTTTTGAGACTGTCCACCTCTCAGTTAATGCCATCAGCAGAGCATGGAGCTGATGGCATAGGCAGTGCAATTCTTTGCTGTGTCATTTTCTATCACTTACAAGCACTTTAAGGATAAAGCTAAGTGTCATTTCTCTGGATTTGCCTTGTTCTGCCCTGCAGTGAGCAATTCCCACCTCTGTCCTGGAGCATGAGTCACTTCAAAAGCTTCACTTCCATCAGCCCTGTCCTACAGGCCTTTTTCTGAAGCAAGCCTGCTAGTTGATTCCCTCCTCAGTAATGTGATTAAATCACCTTTCAATAAGTAGGCATTTCCACATCTTATGGAAATAAAGGCAAATTAGCACCTTAGAAGAGAGAAAAGTGCTTCTAGGAAACAGGTTGAGTTTCTAAGGGGTTTTTAAGGTGGATTCGTGGCTCTGCTGTGGTTGTATGAATTAAAAGGGCACAAATAGGAAAAACACATGTTCCCATATAGTGCATGGCACCAATATGGGAAAACATTATCTAAATGCAGGGGGCGCTACCGGGGTGTTGTGGTGGTCCCTGCCTGCATCCTGCCTTCACCTGCACCAGACGTTGACAGCCACAGCAGGTGTGTTTTCTGGACTGCTCAGTGCCCTCTAAAACTCAGGGGTTTCAGTGCTTAATTAGAAGGTAATTGGAAATGAGACCCAGAGGACAAAGGAGTCTGTGCCCCACTGCCAGTATGTAGCCACCTGCATCATTGCATGGATGTGAGATTTACCCTCCAGCTTGCCTCCAGATCATGCCTTTTCCTTACAAGGAAAAAATTAAAAAATTAATTAAAAATTAAATTTAAAATTAATTTTTAATGTGAAAAATAGTGATGGTGGGAGTAGTTAAGACCCACCTGCAGTGAGTGGGTGGTGTAGTGGGATTGCCTCTGAAAGCCAAGCTCAAAGGCATGTTCCCTAGCTCTGCCCAGGGGTTCAAGAGGATTTTTGGTACTTTAGAGGCAGACAGCAGTTTTACCAGGCTGGACAGATATCTTGGAAGACTAATTAGAGATTGGCAATGAATTGGAAGCCACAGACATCCCCTGCCATGTCCTGGGTGAGAGGATGGAGTCAGACAGCAAGGGCCTGGTTAAACTGGGGCTGGATGGATCCTGTGCCCAAAGACACCTGCAGTGACTTTAGGTTCCATACAGAAGAGTAGAAGTGAATGGGTTCGACCTAGTCATGTTTTCACCTTTATTCATATATTGTGCAGTGTGAAGCATTTTATTTTAATTTCAGAATAGTGATGTTTTACTATTTATGCCAGCAGCATAAAGTGAGAAGTGAAGTTTCAACAGTTCATTTCCTTAATCAAAAGCTGCAGCTGCAGTCCCCCACAGCCACTGGTGATGGAGACCCAGGCTGAGGAGCTGCCGCCACCCGAAATGCCACAGGAAAGCTTTCCCAACAGCCTGTTAAAGACAACAGCAACAAATTGCTCAAATCAGGTTGTATCCACGCGAGTGCATCCACAGAGCAGAAAGATGATTGCTTAACCTCTCATTTATATCAGCCTCTGGCAAACTTGATACCAGATTATTATTAGTTGAGATTTTTTTTAATGACTCCAGGGCACAGTCTGAGGAACCAGACAAAACTGGTAGAAACTCTAGCAAAGCACAGATATTGTAGAACCTAGGGTTAATGTGATGTATTAGGGAAGAGAAAAAATGGGCTTTTACAAATGGAAGCCTTGCCTGATTAATCTGTTTGTGGTCTCTGCAGGAATGAAGAGGTGACACATTCCTAAATGGTCTGAAAAGAGAGGGAGGGAGGGATGGATGGATGCATACAGTGAGGCAAGAATGTTTGCTAAAGTTACAGGATTATCTAAGATCATCAGAGATGATCGCAGAAGTGTTTCTCCGTATTAGTGACCGGGCTGTAAAAATGTTAGTTTACCTATTATTAACCATGAAAAAGAAGGACTCAGGACAAAATAGCTCTGATCATTCACCACACACATCATGTGGGGTTACACTGGCCTGTAAAACTGTTCTCTTCTGCTTATGCATGGCCAGTCTTCCCTGTGCAGCCCTTGTGCCCATCTTTCTGTGCCCTTAGCTCCTCCCTTGATTTAAACTGTCAGGCTATTTACATGGCAGCTGGTACCTGGCTAAATCACATCCAACACCAGCGGTACTCACACAGACTGATGGCAAATAGCTTCACAGCTGCCTAATGCCAGCAGGGAACATTTTGGTCAGCCCATCGACCCTGTGACTAATGCAGGCCAGCAAATCTGCCTCGGTAATTTGTGTACCAGGCTTGTACCTTTGGCCCGAGGCTGAAGACGATGCTAAACATCTGCCCCTGGACTTCTAAGCGTGACGTCAATGCACTTTTGTCTTAAGCCTGGTACCAGCTCAGCTACATCCATCTCTCCCATAGTTAAATTATACTTTATTGCATGGTATTGCTCAGGTCAGAAAAAAAAAATCTCATTAGGCACCAGCAATTCAGCACTTAAAACTCAGTGTAATAAACAGCTTGACCAGGGAAGCTTTTTGTCCCTTTTCACTTTGTGTTTCCTTTTCCCCTTTCTGCCAGTGCAGATACACTCTGGCTCTTGGGAAGCACAGGGGACTGGCAGGTTGGCAGAGGATGGCTGCACATTGTCCCTAGGCATTACTGGGGACACCATTGGGAAGCCAGGCCAGTGGAGATGTACTCTGCCTTGCTGCAGCCCCACTGGCCTCATCTGCCCAAGCAGGATGGTTTCCTTCTCCAGGAGGGGACAACAGTGGGAGAAACTCATGGACTCTCTCAGGGCACACCTCGGGGTGCATCCTCATCTTGGGAGATATCCAAGCCTTGGCTTACACCCAGGCTAAGCCATCCAGCCCTGGTATAGCATGACCTCTACTTTCTGTATGCCTTAAGCACTGTAAGGTGTCTGGCTTCAGCCTCTCTGGGGCCATGGGGCTCTGGTCTGGCCCTGGGAAGGGGATGTGCACAGGAGTGCAGGGACCTGGGTTCATTTGGGCTCATCTCACATGGAGATCCTTAGGGAGCCCTCACTCCACCAGCCCACCTTCATCTTTCAGCAGCTGCAGGGAGTCTCTGCTGAGTCCAGCAAACCCCTGGACTTCGTGGCATTAGGCAGAAGGGTGCCTGGGGCTGCTGGTGACCCATCTGGAGGGACACATCATGGGCAAAGTACGCTGGTGCTGTCTGGTCCAGCATCCTCCCTTCCCACCATCCTCCCCCAGATCAAAAGCTGAAGATTTAAGGAGTTACATTTTCTCTGTAAGCACAGTTTCCCTGTTGGCTCTCCTCAGTGCTAGTAAATTTATTTGCTGATAATAATTTCCTGTTTCCCTCAAAAAATGAAAGGTGGAGGCAGTCACCACAGCCTTGGGAAGCTCCCAGGACTACTGGCCTTGGTCTGCTGAGGAGCGGGTGGCAGCAAACACCAACTCCCAGTTTTGGGATTGAGGAGGGTGCAAGCGCCCTAAAGTGGGCCGCTGCTGCCATCTAGCACTGCCTGTTGCCCGTTTTAATTTATTTCCTGTGCAGGTTACTGGTTTTCTGCACCTTTACTCTTCTGAGACACCAAGGATAAGGTATCTTTTAAGGTTTGGGGTTTGTTTTTTTTTTTGTTCAGCCCACCCTTTCTGAAATTGCTGCAGTAGCTGCTGCAGTACTCGAGGCCAGGACATGCAGCATCTCCGTGGTCAAACCAACTGGGATATGGTGAGGACATGGAGGCTGCTCTCCCCGGCCTCTGCAGCCAGAGGCTCAGATCCAGCTTGCTGGGCTGAATCCTTCCTGCCCTGTTACTGGCATGGGCATCAGATCCAGGAGCTCTCCCCCTGCCCTGCTCAGTCTCCTAAACCTGAAGCTGGGGACAGGCCTCTGTAATGGCTGCAGCTACCAGCTGACCCAAGAGGAGAAGCGAATGGCGGTCCCCAGTCTGAAGGACAGCACATTCAGCTGGAGATGCAGGGAAACTACCCCAGGAAGATGAGATGTCACCTTGTGAGGGTCAGGGCTCCTGAGTCAGGAACCTTCTTCACCCCATGGAGCAAGATATGACTCTTCCCTTTGCTCCAACAACCACACTATGGCTTTGGTTCAGCATCCATTACCACTTCTTACCCTCTTCCCTGTTTTTGAGGCAGGAGTGGGTCCTCTCTCCTCAGGAGCTCCTCAGAGGCAGCTGCCCAGTTTAGATCCATTTTAGGACTGGAGCACAGGCATCTCACCAAGCAGAGCCCCACCAGCGGGAAGACAGCCAAGGAGTTGGTGGTGCTGGCAAAACCTGCTGCTGGACTGAAGGCACTGCGCTGTGGGGCTCAGCCCCACGGCACTGCCAGACCCACTGAGCAACAGGGTGACGACAAGACATTGGAAGGAACTTCAGGAGGTCTCTAGCCCAAGTTCCTGCTCTAAGCAGGATCATCTGCAAGGTCAGTCCATGGTTGCTCAGGACTTTGACCCATCGGGTCTTAAGAGCCTCCAGAGATGGAGTTTGGCCAGCCCCACCAGCAGGCTGGTCCCTTCCTGGCTATCCTCATGGGGAAAGTGTCTCCTTGCTCCCAGCCTGACCCCCTCCAGGTTCCAGCTTGTGTCCATCGTTGCTTAACATCGGCAATCCTGCAAAACAGCTCTATGGAAGATGGCATAAATTAGTTCTATGGACTTAACCCAAAAAAACCGCCCATGACAACAGCAAACCTAAATTAACCCCAAAAGCAACAGAGGAGAATAAAAAAATGTCACAGCATTAACTACTGGAAGAGCCATGCTTCGGACTGGGCTTCAAGCAGGAAGCTGGCAGCTGACAGGACGTTTGAGGTAACAGCCTTAATAAATTAAAGGGGAAAATAAAGCCACTCATTTTGAAGTTCTCTGTGTATTAAAAACCTCCAGTCCTCTGTTTCCCATTGCTGTGAACAGACAGGAAGGGAGCTTTGTTTGCTTGTTTTTCGTTTCGGGTTTTTTTGAACTGTGCAATAGTTTATTACTTTGTACATACTTTTCCCTTGCACTTTTTTATTTGCATTTATTCGCTCTAATAACATCTCGTTCTTGCTGTGGTCTAACATCAGGAGTGTGGGATTAATTTGAAAGCTTTCCATTTCTCTCCTTTCTCCTGACTTCCCTGGCTCTGACAGACAGGTTTTTTAAAATTTTTTTTTGTTTGGTTTTTTTTTTTTGAGTGGAGCTCCATCTTGTGGGCTTTTGCTTGGCTAATTAATCACCACATGGTTCTCTCTGAGAGTAGCTCCCTTGCTCAGAGGAACACCCTTGCTCTCCTTGCAGTCAAGTATCATCACCCACGGGGGATAAAACCCACAAGGAACAAGCAGATGAGTCCTACAGCACCTACTTCGGGGAGTTTGGAGAGTCATCGTCGCAGGGTGCAGGAGGAATTACCCTCCCCCCGCACCCTAAATCAGCAGTCTCTGTGGCAAGTTAGAATTTTTCTTTTGCTTTTCACTTTGTAATGGTTTAATGCAAGTTTTGACTGCAGGAAAGCAGGAGAATGGTTGCTGATAAATATTTATTAAGCTGTTACAGTGAAATGCTCTTGCTGCTGTTGAACTATAGATAACTGCAAATAACTCGAGTTTTTAAGCAGGATTTTTTTAAATTTAGCAACACAATAGATTATTTTCTTCTTGTCCTCACCTCTGTTATCTTACTGAAAACTGTATCCATATTATCCTGTTCAAGTGTTTAAACCCCATTCTTTGCAAGAGTGCCAACCTAGAGCTAGTGTCTTATTCTCCCCAGCTAGTGAGCTCAGTAGCCAAATGTAAAATGGGAATGCTTAAGCCCACTGAATGCCCAAATCCTGTTCTTCTCCCAAAGCAGGGAACTGCATTTTAAGGATGGATGAAATAATACTTGTGATTGCAAAGTACTTTGGGAATCCTTCAAACTAAGCTGCTGCAGTTGCACTTTCTCAGCTCGTATGTGGTGCTTGCTGCCTTATCAAGGGATGTAGCCTGAACCTGCACATCCCCAGCAATGGTAAGGTGTTGGTGGCAACCCAGAGGAGAGCACCGCTCTCTGTGCATCTGAAAGCATCTCTGCCCCTGCTTCTTTCCCTGCATTGCTGCGCAGCCTTGCTGTCTCCTGGCCACTTTCTGGACTGGATCATGGCAGTTGGCTCTGTACCATAAGGGCGGACCGAGCCAATTCATCTGCGAGTGTGAATTGCAGAGAGTATAACTAGAAGGCACTTTTTTTTTCTGTACTGTGGACAAGAATACTGTGGGCAAGACTAGGACTAGCTCCCTGAAATGAGGGAGAGCAAGAGGGTTGGTTTCAGTGCGCTAATGCTCTTGACTTTAGGCAAAGACTAACGGAGGAAAATTGTTGCTGTAGTATAAGCATCAAGACGTATACAAATAAGGACCTTCTATTAGTTGGACGGTAGTGATATTTGCAAGACAACATGGACACACACAAAACTGCAGTGTGCTTCCCTGAGGGAGCTCCCTTCATTGGCCAGTGCTCAAGCATTTGTCTGGTGGCTTCTCCTCACTGAAATGGAGTGCATTCACAGGGCCACCAGAGCTTGTGCCCAAAGTGCTCACCTTTGCATTAGCCCTCAGACTCGTACCACAGAGGGCACCATCCTGGTGGCTGTACCCCTGGAGCACTCACAGGGAGCCTTCCAGAAGGGGCACTGCTGTGATTTAGTGGCCTAAGCACCTCCTGTATGCAGAGGGCTATGAAATCAGCTGAAGAGCAATGGCAAAGCTTGCAAAAATGTAAGTCCCAGGCCCATATGTGCTGCCTCTTCTCAATGTATTTTCAGGATAGTCAAATACAGTGTTTAAACTACCTAAAGACAAATTTGAATTGGAGGCATTTGTGATATGGGTACTGGAACCGAGACCATAGACACTGAGACACCAACTGCCTTCAAACTGTAAAGGAAGTCAGGCACTGCACATCAAAACCAGGGACACTTCTCTAAAGCAAATTCCTCTCACTTCTTTTGGCACTGATCAGTGTTTATTTCAAGAGAAAATTAAAAATAATTATTATTATTGCAATGATTACATTTTTACAATTGTTACTTTTTGACAATTGAATAACATATTTGTCTAAGTTCATCTTGTAATACTTGTGGATAATGATTTTTTTGTGTGTGTGGAAGAGGGCTGGTTTTGATCTGGAAAGGAAAATCTTTCCATTTCAGTCTCACTGCAATTTGTTGCTGTCTTTACCTGTAAAATAACTCTTTAAATGATAGTACTTGCTGGGATGAGACCCGTGAGATGACAAAGCTCTACCTCTAGGTTTGTTCCCAGACAAAGCCTTGCTCCTGTAGGAGGAGCTGTGCAGTCCCTGCTCAGCACTGCTCCAGGCTCTGGGTCTGTCTGCTGGTGCCAGCAGGGCAGCAGGCTTGCCTCTGCTAAGGGGATTCATGCACTGACACCGTCTGCAAGGCCTCTGTTGTAGCCTATTAATTAGCAACTTAAAAATTAAATTGAGAGTTAGACGCTAATGCAGTAACAGAAAGGCAGTCGGCCCCACAGAAGGCTCTGCCACCGGTAACTCCTCTCCTGGTCCCTGACTTCCTCAGTCTGCTCTCTCTGTTCCAGTATTCCTCACACTCACTAACACATTCCCACCTTTGATTTTCCATCTAATGTATTTTAGAGGACGAGTGTTTCTCAGCCTTTTTTTAATTTTGATATATGAAACTACATTTGTGCCAAACAATGTCAGCTGAACTCCAGTACAAGCCATGTACAGCCAGAGGTGGACTTATGGAAGGCCTCAGCAAGACTCGTTTCAGACTTCAAGCCACTTCAACACTCAAGATAAAGGAAGGGAAATGTCTTGGTATGTGCCTCAGATATTACTCTCTTTTTCCAAGAGCGATCTCAAAAGAACAGGCACCACCATCACCAGTGCCAGAGGAATGATCACCAGGGCCATCAGAATTAGGAATGCCAGAGTCTCTGCAAACATTACAGCAAAGTCCATGTGTCCACAGGGAGACAGAGAGAGCACCATACAGAGCACGGTTAGCAAGAGACTGAAAGTCACAGGCTATTCTTGGCTCTAACTTTGACATTTGTGGAGCTAATTATACAAGACAGATGCTGCTGATCTCAGTTTTTCTGACATGCAGCTCCTCCCTCCCTTCCCTATCAGACAAGCTTGCTCCAGGGATGAATAATTAAGATGCGCAGTTAGAACAAGTTAATTTGTTCAACAAGTGGCAAAACAGAGCAAAGACTTTGATGGCCCCACACAGGGGAAGGGAGGTCACAGAATCACAGAATGTTAGGGATTGGAAGGGACCTCAAAAGATCATCCAGTCCAATCCCCCCGCCGGAGCAGGAACACCTAGATGAGGTTACACAGGAAGGCGTCCAGGCAGGTTTGGAATGTCTCCAGAGAAGGAGACTCCACAACCTCTCTGGGCAGCCTGTTCCAGTGCTCTGTCACCCTCACTGAGAAGAAGTTTCTTCTCAACTTTAAGCGGAACCTCCTGTGTTCCAGTTTGTGTCCGTTACCCCTTGTCCTATCATTGTTTGTCACCGAGAAGAGCCTGGCTCCATCCTCGTGACACTCACCCTTTAAATATTTATAAACATGAATGAGGTCTCCCCTCAGTCTCCTCTTCTGCAAACTAAAGAGACCCAGCCCCCTCAGCCGCTCCTCATAAGGGAGATGCTCCACTCCTTTGATCATCTTTGTAGCCCTACACTGGACTCTCTCCAGCAGTTCCCTGTCCTTCTTGAACTGAGGGGCCCAGAACTGGACGCAATATTCCAGATGTGGTTTCTACCAGGGCAGAGTAGAGGGGGAGGAGAACCTCTCTCGACCCACTAACCACTCCCCTCCTGATACACCCCAGGATGCCATTGGCCTTCTTGGCCACAAGGGCACAGGTCAGTCTAAACCATAGCAGTTCACTGCTTTGTCAGATCTTTGCTGTCCTACATGGTGCTCCAGCTTACACCAGGAAACGTGCTTTTCCAGTTTGGATGGTAAAGAATCCCCACAGTCAGGAGGGCCAGACTTATCATGTGACTGATTCCTGTCTCTTGGGGTATTTTAAAATCATTTTAAGAGGTGGAAATAGACCACTAAGATTTTACAGAAGCCAGGATTAGGGCAGCTGCATGAAGGATATATACTCGGAATCCCAAAGCCCAGAACATCTGCTCAGCATAATCTAACTTAAAACAAGAAACTTGTGTCTTGCTTAAAAACATACCACTGTTACTGTAAAGATTTATTACTCCCACAAGCATTGTAAGCCAGCTAGCAAAACCCATTGGTTTTTGTTACATAGGAGACACTCAAGATGATTTAACAGATCTTTTTAAGCACTTGATACTGTCTTTAGAAATGGCTTACAAAGCACCAGCTGAGGCTACAACATACCTGCCATGGAAAAGGAAGGTAAAAAAACTGAGGTCAGCTACATCTCTTTTGGGGAGCACCATAAATTAATCAAAATACTTATCAGCGTGCTGCCACTGAGAGAGACAGTGGCCTCCAGAGAGAAACAGACGTAATGTTTGGGGGTGGGTTTGAGACATAAACCAGCAAAATTGCTACAACCACCAATCAAAATTAAGAGACAGGCTGCCAAATTCCTCTCAGGAAAGCTTACTCATTAGCTTCCACAAGTGATTGCCTTTAAACTACCTGCTGGAGATGGTCTGTACTGGCTGCAAGCAGAAGAAGCCAGACTGTGCCACCTGCCTACCAGGGTGAGAGAACAGGCTCTGGCAAGAGCTGCTACTGCAGATATCACACAGGGTCTCCCTGCAGCCACCCACCCTTCTGGCTCAACCATCCCTGGCTTCCGAACAGGCAGGTTTGAAGGCAGCTGCATTTCCTTTAGACAAATGCAGGCTTTCCAGGAATACTGTGTCTGCATACCTGTTAGGTTCTTTTCCACAGCTCAAATGCACTCACAGGGCAAGATTTAGATGTGAAATTGTTGCAGTATTAACATTGGGTTACCATTCATTACTTTTGCTTTCACGCTAAGAATCATTAAATTTCCGTATGAATTGGGAGAAGCTAAAAGAAACCCTGGTTTGGATGCAGGTAGTTTGATTAAGGCTATTGCTCCACTATGGACTGAAGTTTGCATGAGTGTAGTTCAGTAGCCAAACAGCTGACTGCTATATGCATGAGAATGAAGGCAAGAGCTATTTCAATTGCAAGCCTGAAACCAGGAGTGAAGCAAATGGATTTTTAAAAGATAACCAGGAATGAGTACTATTTGTTCAGCTAGTAAGGAGTGTAGTCTCAGCTGAAAGCACAGAATGGAGGTTAAACACTGTCTTTCACAGCTGCTTATAAGGAAAGAGATTTATTTCTTGTCTTGCTAGAGCCACTGTTTCCATCAGCAATACTAACCTTTGCATGACCCTTTACATTTTAACACTCTAGGTTAGCTAAAACTTCTCATACTTACTCAATACAATGAAGTTTTCCTCTTTACACATCAGGCATTTGCTGTGGGATGCCTGCAGTACCAGATCTTCTGACAAATTGAACAGATCCAGATCTGGACCAATTAGTTTGTCGGAAGCATTTTGCTATTTCAGTGCAACAGGTGGCAGCAAACTAGCATGAGATTAACCAAACACAGAACCAGTTATTTCAATATACTTTATTTTAAAACAGGTAGGTCACAAAACACTAAGCTTAGCCCATTCTGCCATACACAAGCTACAAATACTTGTTTGACAGTTGAGGGTCAGTCTTTAGTAGCATACATGAAAAGTGAATAAAAATCCATATAAAACAATATTCAAATAGTTTCCATAGGAACACAGATAATTGTGACCCTTCTCCTAGTCATTTTTGTTGCATTTTTGCCAAACCTAAACTTTAAAAAAACCACTTAAAAATTCTAGCAAGAATTAAGTTAATGGTCCCCCAAATGCCCTAAATTTAATTACTAACCTTGCAGTTAAGTACTAAATATTACCTATACATTAATACTAGCTGAAGCACAAGTTGCTGGATATTCAATTCCGCTTTCCCAGGCACAAGAGAGTGGCAGGCTAGCAACATCCTGCTCCTCCACTTCAGCTAGGAACCCTTGCTCCTTGATCTGCTGCATTAGTTGCCTAGAGAGAAAAAGGAGAAAAGAAAAGCAACAGTCATACGAGTTTTTCACTATGATGTGTCAAAAATAGGATAAGTACTTTCCAGACAACACCACAGGGGGCAAGGGAGAAGGAAATCTAAGCGGAATTTGTGCAGGTCACTTGCAGTTGGCTAGGATTTAGGGCAAGTGCCAATACCCAGCTAGTTTCACCATTTCTGCATAGGATCTCAATCTGCAAAGATGCACCTATACACCTGTAGCCACATCTGTAAACCACATGCTAAACAGATTTAATGACCTGGTGTTCAATAGTTCAGATTTTCAGACCTGTAACAATGACTATCCCTTATCCCACCCCCTCACATTCCTAGGTAAAGTGAATCAAGTAAAAACATGGACGACAGACTAGGAACATAAACAAGATGGTTCTCATTGGTAAGCTAACTCCTTCCATACTTAGACAGGAGCTGTACTGAAAAACAAGCTCAGAAGAACTTCAGTTGACTGAGTTTTTAAACTTAGCTCCCTACATGCAAGGTAAGAAGTTATGCTACTGCATGGCTCCTCATATTACTAGCTTTCAGACATCTGTAGTCAACCTGTCCCTCATCTTTCAGAGTTATCTAGCCACAGATTTAGCTGTACACCTTTATACATGCAGATTACATTCCAAAAAGCTTGTGTGTGCTGGAAACATCTGCACCATAACTTCATTGATACATCTCCCTCAGATAAGGGTGAGCTTGTATCACAGAATTTTCCTGGCAGAAAATGCAGGTCATGTAGAGGCTGAAAGAGCTGTAGCCTGGATGATTGTTATGTCTGCATAACTGAGCTCAGTACTCCTTTAAAAGTACACTTCTCCTGGAAGTGAGGACACCAGAGAAAAGAGCAATTGGTAGCATTAGGATTGTCTTAAGCCCACAGCAAAAACCTTCATGGGCATTGCCTTCTTCCACACCACAAGGAGGTTTTACAAAAGCTACGGCATCAAGACTATGTCCCTGTTTGTTCAGGGGCAGACAACTGACATAAGCTAGTCACTACAGTCACCTGTATCAAAAGCACTGATAGATCAAGATAATCACTAACCATGCCGGTCTTGAGATCACATAGTGTATTGTTGGCCTCTGGAATCCATTGAAAGTAGAAGCTGCTGCAACAGTATAGGCACCCATGTTCTCAAACAGGATCCAGTCACCAACTTGCAACTCTGGCATGTTACAACGCTCAACAATACGATCTAGGCCATCACACGTCGGTCCCCATATGCTGCAGGAATAGCAGCTGTCATCTGGTTTAGACCGCTAAAGAAGAGTTGAGTATAATTAATCAAAACAGAGTGTCCAGAAGTAATATCATAATTGGTACATTCCACCTCTCAGGGAAGAGGAGGAGGAGCTGCTTCTGCATCCTCCTCCACCCTTGGCTTTGAATTAATTCCACTGCATGCTTCATAAGTCAAATGCCAAATTCTGGCAAGTGACTGCTGTGGTGAGGATTCTCCTACATCCACGATACACAACTAGTATGTGATACTTCTGGAAGAGCATACCTTCTGCAGAACTGGTTTAACATGTGCATGATCATACAAGATGCAATTGAATGATCCATAGACTCCATCATTCACATAATACATTAGAGTTTTGTCATTTGCATCATCTTCATCTGCAGGAAACAGAAATATCAGTGAGAGAATGCTTGGAAACAAACAGAGTTGGCAATAAGCAAAACTAGATCTAGATTCACCTACCATCAGAACCTGTTTGCTCCTTTAATACAATTTTTTTTGCAATGATGTTAACTGCCAGTGTGAATGCTGATGCAACATAGTATCTTCCCGGCTCTGCAATAATATTTATTCCAGAATCCAAAGGAAAATATTTATCCAGTGCTGGGTTGATAACGCTTGTGATCTAGGGAAGAATCAGTTACCAATGTTAGTACTTCAGCAGTTACCTGGGTGCTATTTTAGAAGTCTGACTTCTCAGACTTTCACACTCACAATGATATACTGGTCAAGTATAATATTTGTATATTGTAATCTCTATTGACTGCTTTTGCTTTATTTTCCTATTCAAAGTTTTGCTTGGGATTAATTTTGTATAAAGCAACAAAAGCAGACATCACTTGCAGCCTAAAAATTTAAGTGACCAAATGGCTAATTACACTCTCCTAGACTCACTAAACTGGCATTAATGCCCTGCAAGTACACACACTCCAACTTTAGTTTCTAGGCCACATGTAGTTCTGCAGATCACACAATGTCCCCCAGCTTACTGCAACCTAAATAAGTCACCTCACGGGACCTTAAGAACACAGAAGGCTTTGTCATCACCTTTGAAATACCGTTGCCTTCAGGAACAGTTTGGGTTGTTTGGTTTTTTTACAAGTTCTCAATTTATCACTGATTACTAAGCTGCCTCCAACTGCAACATGACAGCATTACACCATGGAGCCCAATGACATCATTTGCTCTTGTAATTCTTGTAAGCCAATACTACTCTAGGAGAAGCAACCTTCATTAAGAGATATTACAAAAGTGAGGCAACATTAGCAGCAGAAAACTCACTTTATGTAACTTATTTGCTGTCTCCTTATGTAAATATGTTAGTATCATTTAACATCAGTTTAGACTGCCAGGTGCTCTGACAACACTGCTGTAAATGGAAGACCTATTGATACGCAGCCACCTTGTCTCTTTTGAAAGCAGAACTATTTCTGTGTCAAAGCAGACTAGAGAGCTTATAAATTAAAAATTATCCAAAAGCTAGTTCTAAACCAATTAGATGCTGATTCAGTTTGCTGTATCAATGTTCATGCCACCCAGATGGACAGTATGGGTTCAGGACTACCTCTTCACCCCATTTGGAAGCACTGCCAATCCAGATGGCCTGAAGTACAGCATCAACTAGAAGAAGTCTATGCCAGTAAAAATCAAGCCTGCACTTAAAACCTGCTTTACAAGTTTGGTATCTCTGCATGTTTATGCAGTCATTTAGCTATGTATCTACTGGGTTCATCTAATTTTCAGTTTTCACATTAATTCCCCTCTTTTTCTCCAAATTCAATTTTTAACCAAGCAGACAAATTCTTACAAATGTGCCTGCATACCAACAGAAGAGCAAAATTTTGTTTAATCCAGATCAACATTCAAAGACTCCAAAATCCAAGTTCTTAGCAAAGCTATACCTCTTCAAATTTAAGTTTGACATCTTCAGAGCCAGGGAAGCCACCACCAATATCAAGCAGATACATATTGAAGCCAAGTTCAGCCTAAAACGAGATTAATGGCAAAACTGTCAAGAAAGCAGTTATTCATTTAACATTTTAGCTTAAAAAGCAATGTAAAGTCATTTATTTAGTACTTGGAACAGAGCTAACTCATTGTGTTCAAGTAGTAGTCACTTGAGTTTAAGCTGCTGATTTTAGTGCATCTGTAGAGGAGTTTTGCAGAACTGATCAGAGTAACCACAACCTCAAAAATTCCAACATGAAACTAGTGACTTAGCTAGCTTTTAGTCCCATAACAATTTTACATTTGATTCAGTTTTGCCACAACAGTTTAGTAGTAGCTCTAGAGGAAGCAGGACTTACCCCCATATCAAACACACAGCGGGCATCAGAAATGGCTTGAACAAAGGTCTCTGGATCTGTACATCCACTTCCAACATGGAAACTAGGAAGAGATCCAAAATATCAGTTGCTCTTCAGTAAATTAGTCAGGAAGTTTATTATACAAAACTCAAGTCACAATATACAAAGGCATCTCTACCGTCAGGTAGACCATTTAAAGAAATCTTATTTAATATGACTGTATTTTGATATTATCAACTCACCTAACTCCAATGATGGCAAGGTTAAGTTCCTTTGCACGCTCCAGAAGAAGCCTGCTAGTCTTGAGTGTAGCTCCAAATTTAACACTCAAACGACAAACTGCTTTGGAGTCATCAGTTGTAATGCGCAAAACTAACCTAGAAATAGGAAAAATAAGGGTTTAAGTTCCAGTATAAAGGACATCACTATCAGGCAGCTACGACCTTCAAATGAGACTAAGCTTAAACATACAAGCTTTCGTCTGTCTCCCGCTAATGTGTCAGTACACCACACAGGATTAGATTTCACAGAGTAAGTTTATTTTCTCATAGTTTTGCAGCCTATCTTAACTAACGAAGAACAAGTTTCACATAACAGAAGATGTTTCCATAACTTGGGAACCCAAGCAAGAATTACAGAACAATTGGTATAACTTACTTGGCTTTTGCATGGGCCCTTGCAATTTTCATTAGTTCTACTTCACTATCAAATGTCATCATCTGTACACCACTGCTGGCAGCATGTTTGATTTGAGATACTTGTTTGCAGGGATTTGCATATATTATTCGCTCAGGAGGTACGCCAATGCTCTGTACCAGCTGTATTTCAGTCTGAAGAAAACAGATTGCACCTGTGAAGGTCATTTCTAGATAGATAATCCAAACAATCAGTACAACAAAGTGACAGTGCTTAGTTACGCTTAGTTTTATATGAAGCTTCACATCTTGTGAAGCTGAACATATACTCCAAGGCCAACTGTATCCTGTGCTGCATCAAAAGAAGCATGGCCAGCAGGCAGAGGGAAGTGATTCTGCCCCTGCTCTGCTCTCATAAGACCCCAGCTGGAGTACTCCATCCAACAGTACTCCAAGTACTGTTCTGGGGCCCCCAACACATGAAGGACATGGATTTAGACTAGATATTAGGAAGAAATTCTTTACTATGAGGGTGGAGAGACACTGGCACAGGTTGCCCAGGGAAGTGGTGGATGCCCCCTCCCTGGAAGCATTCAAGGCCAGGTTGGACAGGGCTTTGAGCAACCTGGTCTGGTGGGAGGTGTCCTTGTGCATGGCAGGGGGGTTAGAAATAGATTATCTTTAAAGTCTCTTCCAACCTAAATCATTCTGTGATTCTATACTAACATCACAGATCAGAACAAGATCTTACCTTACTGGCACAATCAAATCCTGCACCAAGAACAGCGAGCGTCTTCACTACAGCTTTGCTGTCGTTACATTTTACGGCATAGAATGGAGTTACCCGAGGAAGGGCTTTATGCCACCGCATGTGCTTCTTCACAACATCCCCGAGGTCAGCAACATAGAAGGCATCTTTATCATCCTAGAGCAAATACATCTTAAAGTTACAAACAATGGGTAACAGGATAAGCCTAGGGGTCAGCATGTGAGGAGGAGATTGCCTTGTTCCATTAGATTATAAATTTGTTGTGTCACAAAATGCAGTGATTTTCCTATCATACTTACAGAAGATGACACTTCATTTATTTTTTGGTCAAGGATGTCCTTAGCAGTAAAGCCTTCTTCAAGGAAGGTGAATTCAAATTCTTCATCGCTGAAGCTACTCATGATTTCCAAGATTTCAGGTTTCCGTGAAAGGACTTAAGTACAAACTGTTGATATAAAAAACCCCAAACATTCATTACTTCATTTAAATTCATCAAATATCTACCAGACAATTATACAGTCCCTCAAGAACTAGAACTACAGAGCAAAAGCTGCACTTTGCCATTCAAGTTCATGGAAAAGTATATGGGTCATTCTTTTACTAGGCAGTCCAAATGGAGAATGACAGTCTGCTTCATTAAGCTGTTAACACAAGCAGAAGTGTGTGCTACCTTTTAAAGACCTCAGCATTGCAAGTAGCTCACAGGGAAGATACAGTTTCACAGAAGCAGGTCCATCCCCCTCTGCCTTCTCTCAGCACTTTTTACACTCAATCTAGTCATTGATTTGGACCAAAGATCATCCACACTCTAAATTATTCACTAATCTTCAGTTACATCGCTGTTCCCTCAATTTTCAAAAAGGCTTTTTATAATAACACGAAAAAATAATGTATATTTTATAGCTGTTATAGATTAACAAGGTTTTAGAACCAACAGAATAATTTCATATGCTGTGTATACTAAACTGCATTAAACCTCATCTACTGAATGGCTTTGAAAAGTCAAAGATTACACAACTTCATTTCAGCATTCAGAAACATATGGCACCTGAACTGCCAAGAACTACTTTGCATCTTTTGATCATTTCTCACTTATCAGAGACAAACCAGATTTGAGATTCAAACTAGATTAAGCTTTAATGAAATAAACCACAGCAATCCACCAAGCCTCATTTCCCTCCTGCTCTCATTCACATACAGTGTTAATTCTCCCCAAAGCTGGATTAAAGTCTTCTCTTAAAAGCCTATTTGAAAGGACCAGCAAATTAAACACTTCTCAGGAAGCTATTTGTTACTAAAGAGAACCTGCATCTTATTGCAGGATGATTTCAACACAATGTTGCAGCCTTGCAAAAGGCAGTTCAGGGACTTCTAGCTGTGGTAAGGGTTCTTCCCTTAGAAAGAATTTAGTTTATCCTTCCCTCTGCACAGAGCCGCACTTTTCTTAGTAACCTCCAAAAGTGGAATTACTTTTGCATTTCTATTTTATTGCACAATTTTAACTACAGTGTAATTACAGAGAACACAGCGCACGGTCACATTGGTGCAAATCGTAACCTCCTGGTGTATATTTCTATTTGGATGGTCCACGACGGGTCTGCAGCTTCTCTGAAGAAAGGCAGTTTGTGCTCATTCAGAAGTTGTTCTCCAGAACGTTCCCCTATCCAGCAGCTGTATTTAGACACAGCTGAGTCATGCCTGCAGGTTATGGGCTCAAATACCAAAGCCACGTCCAGAAAGGCTGCCCAGGCGCTCCCAACCCGCGTTAGCCGATGCCTGCTGGCTGCCCTGCGTCCCCCCAGCGGAGCGGCCGCCCGACTGGGCTCGG
>NW_010188273.1:832-1702 GCF_000695765.1 Mesitornis unicolor | reverse complement strand
GTTTACGTATCGCCTTGGATTATTGCGTCTCAGTTTACGTATCGCCTTGGATTATTGCCCATTGTGTTGCCGTGCTGCCCCTCACGCTGCGTTGCGTTGGAGCCCCTTCCATTGCCGCTCATTACCTTGCATTGTGTTATATTGAATTATTGGCTCTTAGGTTAATGTACTGTATTTGAATGGATTATTGGGTCTCAGATTATTGGACTGAATGACTTTT
Organism: Mesitornis unicolor; assembly: GCF_000695765.1. NCBI lineage: Eukaryota > Metazoa > Chordata > Aves > Mesitornithiformes > Mesitornithidae > Mesitornis > Mesitornis unicolor. The sequence continues at coordinate 1,482 of NW_010188273.1, read as the reverse complement.
TTTTCTTGGATTATTGCATGGTTTGGGTTTCTTCCTCAGGATCCAGGTGACTTGTTTGAGATTGCTTGCTCAGAGGCAGAGGGATGAGCTGTGTGCCAGCAACAATGGAGGGACGGGGAGCTGAGTGCTTTGAGAAGGTGAGTCGGACTGTGTCTTTAGATAGAAGATGAGGCTGGTGACTTTATGATCAACTGCTTGGTTTTATATGATATTTTCTATTCTGCAGGCACAAAGTGGTGAGCAAAGTGGGATATCGGCACAGGAGGTGATTTAAGCAAGGTGAGCCGTGAGTTGTGGTTTCCGTATAATTTCATTTTCAGGTGTCACATTGTGGGTGAAGTTGTGACCTTCCCTTGTTGTGTGTGTTTTACAGATAGTGCACAAGGCTCAATGTGGCAATGTGGAAGCAGCAGAGGCAAGGCAGGCGAGCGACTGAGGTAAAGGATTGAGAGATGGCAAGGGGTGCAGGCTGGCCGCTGTTTTGGACAGTGTCTTTGCATGTGCATTTTGCTTTTAATCTTGCAGGTGCCGCGAGCAGCTTTGGAGGATTATCAGCAACATCCTGGTAAATTGGCCCCTGAGAAGGTGAGATGTGTGTTTGGGTCAGATAGTTCAACAGGATTTTTGCCTCTTGCTTTGCAGTGGATTGG
>NW_010188273.1:0-808 GCF_000695765.1 Mesitornis unicolor | reverse complement strand
TTTATTATTGCCTCTATCTTTTAATTATTGCCTCTTGTTTGGCATTTTATTGCATTGTATTATTTTCTCTTGGTTTGATTTACTGAATTATTTCCTCTTGGATGATTGTACTGAATTGGATTATTGCCTCTTTCTATGTGTTGTATTGTATTGCATTCTTGACTCTCTTGTGCAGTCGCCTGTTGTATTGCATTACGGTATTGGCTTTTGCGTTGCGTTGTATTATTGCTTCCTTTATTATTACTTCCTGATTTGATTTGTATTGTGTTGTATTATTGCCTCTTGCATTGAGTTATTTCCTCTTGTTTTGCATTGTATTGGCTTTGCATTTGTATTATTGCCTCATGTGTTATTGTTTCTTGCTTTGAATTATTGTCGTCTCTTATGCGTTCCATTGCATTGTCTTGTTGCGTCTTGGATTAGTGTGTCATATTGGATTAGTGCCTCTTGGATTAGTGTATCGTAGCGCCTTGGATTATTGCCCCTTGCGTTGCCTTGCTGCTGTTGCTTTGCATTTTTGCCTCTTGCGTTGTGTTAATGCCCCGCCTCTTGTGGGTGCCGCCCATTGCCTTGCATTGCGTTATATTGAATTATTGGCTCTTTGATTAATGTACCGCACTGGATTGGAGTATTGCGTCTCAGATTACTGGACTGAATTATCTTTTTTCTTGGATTATTGCACGGTTTGGGTTTCTTCCTCAGGATCCAGGTGACTTGTTTGAGATTGCTTGCTCAGAGGCAGAGGGATGAGCTGTGTGCCAGCGACGATGAAGGGACGGGGAGCTGAGTGCCGTTGGAAGGTGAGTTG
>NW_010188272.1:0-35041 GCF_000695765.1 Mesitornis unicolor | reverse complement strand
TGGTTTCACTTTGTGGCTTCTGGAAACTTTGGTGATCTGGACGAAGTCGTGCAAGCCCTGTCGTAAATCAGCGCAAGGTACCGCGGGCAGAGGTGGGGTGTCTGCGGGGGTGTGTGGAAGGATCGCTCTGGAAGCATTTGGGCAGGAGGAGGTGTGTCTGGGCAGAAACGGGCTCTGAGGAGAGTGGTGGGGGCCTGCAGAAGGCTGTTCGGTTTCTGTGAGTCTGGGGAATGCTGTAGGTGTGGAGAGCATTGACGTGCACGTAAAACACCAAAGTAACAACTAAAACTTAACTGGCCTTGTGTATTTTGTTGCTGCTTTTACAATATTTAAAGAAAGCCTAGAATTGGTTTTTGGAGTGCTGTTAAAAAGTACAACCTAAAAACTACTTTGACGTAAGTGTATTGTAGAAAAGATGCTTGTTAACTCTTAAATCACCTCTGTTACATGTGTGTGTGCTCTTTATGCTTTTATTTGAATATGTGACACTTTCACTCTGTTCTATTGAGGGCTTGTGTTTACTTTTGAGTCATCCAGGAAACCCTTAAGACCCACTCCTATAAACAGAACCAAATTGATAGCCTTTTATTGCAGGAGTTGTGATAATCTGGTGTTTCAGAAAGTGGGGATGCAAAAGGAATCAGGATTCTATTGATAAGCCTGTCAGGTTTTCATTATAAGGAAGCAAAAAACCCCTAGTGTTCCTCTAAAGAAGGAGGATTTAGTGAAATACAGGCTGTCATCTGGCAGGTGTTAGAGGCAAGGGCAGAACTTGTGCAGCCTTGAGGGTGAGGATGAGAAGGGCAAAATTTACTTGAAAGTCAATCCTAATGCGTCTGTCAAATTTGAACAGGCAGAGGCCATTTGTTATGCCATACATATTTTTAATGTAAAAGCACGTTTTAAGGAAATACCCAGAAATATATTTTGAATGGTATTAGGATGTTGAACCTTTATAGTGAAATTCTTGTGCCTAGTAGGCCAAGATCATGAACTGAGTCAGTCCTTCTTGTGTTTTCAAATATAATTTAGAAAATACACACAAAAACCTTCAGTCTTTTATGGACTTTTTTGTGTTTCCTATTCAGGTCCTATATGTTTTCTGTGTCTCAGCACTGTTTGACAACAGTAGGTAGTCAAGTAGTCTTTAAAAGCAATTAAAAGATAAAATGTAGAATTGTGGTTGGCTTAAGAAATTACTGATAGTATAAAGAGGGGAATACTGTTGCAGCTAAACTTGTTCTTTGCCAGAGCACTGATTTGTCAGAAAAATGCTAGCAATTGAGATTCAAAAGCTGCAAAATAGGAAATTCATAGCTTTCTGTTTTGGTTTTCTGAACTGTTATTTGATTCTGTGAGAATTTTCTTTTTTTTAAAGAAAAAAAAACATAGCCAATGGTTTTTAACATAATTTTCAGTTACTGCTTTCATTCTAGTTAGCATGTGTGGTGGTGTTTGTGTTGGTATGAATCTTTTCCCTTCTTTTTTGGAAGTGTGGGCACTGGTTTAGGTTTATTTGGACTGTTGATACTTTAGGGAGCAAACACACAGGTTCAGATTAAGACCTTAATGCTATGCCCTAGGCAATGTAACTAACGCAGCACGGGCCTTGGTTTAAGACCGTTATTCTGAACTCCTTACACTTCTACTGCATTTTGTGCACTGTGAATAATCTCACTGACTGAAGTTGACACATGAGTAAATCTTTGTAGGAGTGGAGTTCAGTGAGATAAGCTGTTTTTTATTACTCTGCATATAACACTTTACAGGATTCATGTAGTATTTTTACTTTTCACAAACTATTTAGAGTCTCTGCAGTTATTCAGTCTATTTGTTCTACTTGCACCGATTAAACGTGCTTCTCTCCATTGCCCTACCTGAAGGAATTGGTTTTTTCCTACACAACACAGTTAGACTCCTTTTTTCTTTTTTTTTTAATACATATATATATAAATGTATATATATAAAAGGACTTTCCCTGGCTTCTGGTTGAAGTCTGTCAGCATCTGGCTTTCTGTTGTTCCTCTAGAGTGGGTTATGTGTGCTTAGAAAGAAGAGAGGATAAGAACCAAAAGTAAGAACAAAGAATGGGCTGTGCTGGGTTAATCTCCTACCAGAAAGGAAAAGAGGTGTCCTTTATTGCTACTCCAGCTGATTGAAAGCTGATGTTGATACAGGAAGGAAAAAGCAAAATTATTGTATATTAGAGTGGGTTTGAAGAATGAAAGTTTGAAACAGTAATAACTTTCTGATAGCTTGACTTCTTCATTATTGCTTCATTCCAGGTGCACCTCTTGCTATTCCAGTTCTCTTTATGCCAGAAAGTTCATTGTAGATTGAGTTCTTCCTGTGCCTTACCAGTAAAGATGATTAGTGTAAACTTACCGTAGACCTGTAGAGTGCCTTTTGCCCATCTGTAGTATAGAAGTGTCAGCATGTTATTTATAAGCTAGGTTAACCTTTTGACTGTGATTTTATATGCATATTTCCATCTTTGCTTTGATGTGCTTAACATACATGTTTTAATTGCTGCTTAACTGCTAACTTCTACCTGCAGACAGAAGGCAATTATTCCTCCTATTTAAGTGTGAGGAAACTCATGAGGCTATTTATCAGTTTTGGTGCTAAAAGTCTTGGTATTCCATGTATTATCAAAGCATTCAAATAATATTTTCATGTGTTGTATCTGCTTCATCTAAAAAAAGTATACTAAAACCTGTTTATCAATATCTTCCATGTAAAAATGGTCAGACTTCTATACTAGTGCTTAACTGTGACTGTTTCCTTTGGCATGATGTCTTACAGTGCTTGTCGAAGTTAAAACTTTTGACAATGCAAATGCATTGAATAAATATATTAATATGTAGAATAATTTACAGAGAGTAATTAAAAGGTTCATGTATTAATTTTGAAACACCTTTTTAAGTAATGCTTAAGGTGGTAATGAATATGACAGCTGTTTAGGACTTCTTTGCGTCATGCTTCTGACATCTTAACCTGCTCATGATCTTACTGTACTGCAGAGTGGGTAGGAAGTTCCTTGTGTGAAAGTGATAAAAGGTTTTTGATGCGTCTTACTTTCCTTCTCTCAGCAACAGGATGAGTTGGGTACTAGCTTGTTATAGGATGTAATACCTGTCTTTATAAAAAGAGTGCATGACTTGCTCATTTTTCACTGGCACCATGAGGTTTACCAAATCCATCCCTTCAGTGATGAAGAAGAATGAAAAGACCTAATCTGTAGTGTTTCAGTTCTTTTTAAGTAAATTGCTTCTGGTTAATGTTTCTAAATGAAACTTATTAAGGTTATGCAAGATGGTCGAGGGACTGGAGCATGTGGCTTACTGGAAAAAGCTAGGGGCAACTGGGCCTGCTTAACCTGAAGAAGAGTTGGCTTGGGGAGAGCTAATAACCTTCTAATACCTCCCGAGGAGGTTGTTGAGCAGACAGTCAGACTCTTTTTGGAGGTTCCCAGCAGGATCATGAGAAACACTGACTCTAAATTTGAACAGAGGTTTCGGCATGTGGGCTGGAGAGTAATGCAGTTGAGCTTTGGAACAGGTTGCCCAGGACAGCACTGGGCTTTTGAAGACCCAGCTGGAGAAAGCTCTGACAGTCTGGTCTGAATTCAGTGTTGCTTCTGGCTTGGGCAGAAGGTCTGGCTAGAGACCTTCTGTGGTCCCTTCCAACACAAACAGGTCTGCAATACCAGGTGTAGATGCAACCCCAATTTAAACAGGGAGACAACACAGCGTTAGGGCTCTATTTGCACTGTGTGATATGAGCATGCTGTGCTGGAGGTGCCAGTAGTAGAGGTACTGCCCACTAATACCTTCTGGCAAATCTGCACTTAACCTTTTTCAGCATCTGCTCTGAAATCTGTACCTAGAAGTTAAGATGACTTCTTGTCTAGTTGGCCTGGAATCTTCTTTGGTTTTTTTTTTATTATTTTTTCTCAGATTTTTTCTTTTTTCTCTCTTGTTATTTTAATGATAACTTGGGTGCTTTTTGTCAATCGCTTTCTACCATTCAATGAAAGTGCTAAGGCTCAGGGGTTTTGTGACAGTGATTCTGGGGAAAGAATTATACATCTCCTACCCAACACTAATATAAGACAAAAATTCTCATCTGAACTGAAGTTGTATTAAATCTGGAACTAGATGTTCACTTGTTTATAATTTTAAATCTTGACTACTTTAACTGATAAGGTAAAAGTGAAAATTAAACCGGCCTGCTATATAGCAGTTTCCCTATATTAAGTAAATAGCAATTGATGTAAAGGCCACCCATGGAATCTTGGAATATGCTTATGTTTGGAAACAGACTTTTCTGGACAAGTGTAGTTAGCATGTGTAGGCTTTTAGGTGATTGTTTACTGATGAGCGTTATGAACTGTTTAGTGTTCTCGTTTTATGTATTTGTGCCTCTTTCTCCCTTTGGTCATGCATCTCTTTTTCAAGGTGTACATATTAATTAAATGTTAACACAGTGTGAAGGTAGTGAATAATAGGGTTATTATAGACAAGAGGGGCTGGCATTCACTGACTTTTTAAAAGCCATTTTAATATAGTAGTTATTTCTTCATGGTCTTTCTAGAAAAAATTATTAGACTCCCTATTTTAAAGCTGTAATGTTGTCTTTACATAGCTTTTTGATCTCTTGTCATTCGTTTCTCCTGTTATAAATGCCTCCTTTTGAGATCTGAATGCTTCTGTTTAGAAGTGGGTATTTTATATTGGACTAAAATGTGCCAATGTAAGTTAGCCTTCTGTGAAGGATATAATGACCAAAGGCCGTGTGCTGAGCGCTTGTGGCTGTTGTACTGGTGAGTCACGCCGTCAGCTCTGTAGAGTGCTGAGGAGAGTTACCTCATGTTACCATCAGACACCTTGGGGTTTTGTTCATATTTGTTCAGAGTAAAGATTTCATAATTTTCAATGTCTGCCACATTTGAGTGGCTGTTTTTGTTGTTCTTGAGGTAAGAATATCTCATCTTGGAGTTTGGAACTTTTTTGGTAATTTTTAGGTCTCAAATTGTTCAGTTTTTATTATGTATATTAGGAGGATATAAGGTGACTGATTTCAGTAGAGCTTTTGGTTTGCTCTCTTATCCTGTAAATTCTCTAATAAAAATAGAAGTTATAAACTGAGAATAACTTCAGTAATAGTGTCTGTTACATAAACTTTTGAGTTCAGAGCAGTTTGCTTGCTTTTGAGTCTTCCTGCCAGTTTTTTCAGCATTAGGACTACACTTTCAATTTTGCCTCTCTTTTCTTTGGAAGAACATAACTGAAAAATTGTTTACCCTGTATGGTCAGTTTAACCATGAAATTCTGTAGGCATACGTACAAAAATTGAACTTTTATTTCACAATTGCCTTGCCTAAGAATGGAATGTAAAGTAGCCATAAGGTTCGTTTCTAGCAGATTAAGTCCGTGCTAATGTGTTTGCTTTTGTAACTACAGATATTATGCCTAAAGATTAATTTATATTTTTACATTACCTGTGTGATACTGGAAAATTGCTGCAAGAGATTGAGCTCGCATAGTGCAGGCTCTGTGAATGGAAGGTAACTTTGTATTTCTCATCTTTTCTCTTCTGGTTGTCACAGCAACAGTTTCATGACAAGACTGTTCCAGTTTTAGACATATCGAAGTTGGTCTATTCTATATGTATGTCCCTCCTGGTATTTGTAACATCTTTTGTCTACTCTGTACGTGTACCACAAATACCTGTATTGGTACTTTTCTGATGCAACTCTCTTTCCCCCAGTGCAAAGTAACATCGTTTAATGCAAGTTGAATAGAAACTACATATTTTTATCTTCTTTTTGAGACTGGGAATTGTATGTAACATTCCAGTTAAAAACAGCAGATTAAAAACATCTTGATACCAATCTTTGAAAACACAGATATGGTTAGTGCTTGATTAAGGAAGCTAATAAGTAAATGTTAACCTTCTATTATGGAAAAGTAAATCCTCCAGGAGATATGAAGGAATAATGCATGTTGTCCTTGTCTCAGAATTTGAAGGAGTAAAGGTTAAACTTTAAAAGTTAAATTCCTTTGATTCGACCAAACAGTTGCTTTAACTTGTATGTTGGCTAATAGAGGAAAAAATGGGTAGTTGTTGCTCATCGAATGGCACAGCTAATTACAGAATTCTGGCACAGCAATGAAGCCGTTGTGCAGCAATTCCTAGCCTTGGTCCAGAGGCAGCATTTTCAAGCAAGCAGTATGCTGTCAGCAGAATTGTTTTGATGTCAAGGTTAGCATCAGTGCTAGTGTTTTTAAATTCTTCAATAATGTTAGGATGTTGTTTTCTGGGAACGTCAACTGGGGGATCTTTTGTATATGTAAGTAAGTTATAGCAATATCTTAGAGCATACTCAGAGTCTCGTTTTACTACAGAACAACCTCCTGTGTTCTAGAACTTCAGATCCATTTTCTGCTGCCTGCATTCATGTTTTTCACACAAGTCTTCTATCCTCTCTTTAACTGTTGTCATTCAGCATAAATAAGTTGGAATGCCAAGCAGGTAATCTTCTGTGACTGTTCTTAATTAAATGTTGGTTGGGGTTTTTTTCACCAGCATCTTGCATGCACTGGTTAATTAAAGTGTCACTGTGTAACTGGAGAGGATATTGACTGAGCTACTAAAAACAATGATTCAAGTGCTCTTTTTTCTTCTCAAAACCAGTAGAATTCAGGTCATGATGACTGTGATCAAGCGTACAGTTGAACATCCTGTTCCTAGGAGGCCCCAGATGACTGAAGTTGGACAGATACATGGTTACTTTTTGTTATACTTTTTTGTCTGGCTAGTAAATCCAATGTAGTGGAAACCACAGAGACAGTCAAAACCCAAAGTTTGGCACATGATGAAATGTGTAATATTCCTAGGGAGTGAAGGCTGCTGTAAGAATTTAATACGGTAGGTTGCAGATTAATTACATCAAGAACGGCTTTTAAAACTACTTTGAGGTCTGAAGCTGTCTTCCTTTGCTAAATCTAGCAGTGTTGCTGCAACTAAGACAGTTTTTATCAGCCTCAAATAATAATCCATCCTCCTTTAAATAATCCTATTTGTATATAAATCAGATAGTTCAGCTTTTGGTCAGTATTTGGGTGTCCTACCCTCCTAGTAGGTCACATTACCTGTTAGAGAAGGCCGCATGTGGTCTTCTTGCCATTGAGAGTTCTCGCAGTATCTTGGACATGCCAGCAACTTCTCTTTCTTCAGCCAGGGTGAATATTAGGGTATGAATTCTCACTGATTGAACTTCTTAGTCCTTCGGTCATACCTTGACATTATGCTGCTCTGCAATTCGACATTGAGAGAAGCTAAGACTTAAAGGAATTCCTTCTGGTTTTCAGTTTCCTCATTGGGAGATCAGGGGTAGCTTTCAGACATACTGCTATACAATTTTGTGAATATTTCAAGCAGTTAACACATAATTAAGATGTTTAAAGGAACATTCAAGGAAGTAACTTTAGCCTCTAAAGCATAGCTTGCTATTTGCTTAATATCTCTGTTACTTTCTCTGCTTGTGATTATTTACAGCTTTGTCAAACGATGCATAAGAGAATGTTTTCCCTGTGTAGTATGCTATTTGCATGGTAAAAAAAAAATCCATGAAATATTTAAGGCAATAATTCAGTCTTGTTAGTATTTTTCAGTGTTTGCTGTATCTGTATACTTGACTATGTGTTTACATGTTCAGTTTTGTGTGTGTGTATGGGGTTCTTTGTTTTGGCTTTGATTGCTGTGTTGTTTTGTTTGTTTTCGGTTTGTTGTTGTTTTTTCTACTTGGTTTTAGTCACTTTTGGTTTTCTTTCTGAACATGTGGATAAGAATCATGCCCCTGAGCTGGCACTCAGTAGTTTAAATTGTTAGAGTTGTATGCCAAGCTGCTAATATATAATAAATATGTTTAATTAGCAAAATGTGTAATGTTTTAGTAATAAGGTGCACATTGGATTCATAATAGTTTTACCTGATTAGTCCTTTGCACATTTTTAGAGGGCCCTGTTTTCCCTCCCTCCCTTAAGAAATGAAACAAATGTTTGTAACAGCTGAGTTCTTTGTATATTTAGAGACTGGCAGCAAGGCTACTGAGCCTTGGTGGCTTACCAGATTTTCCTTTTGAAGAAGTGAGAGCGTGATAATGTTAAACAAAGCCTTTAGGAGAACTGCATTTTAAAGCCTTTGCGAAAGGGTTATGTCTGAATAACTGGTTGCAAAAGTTTAATTTGTCCAGAATAAAATGTAATTTTTTTACCAATAGTCTAGGTTGACTATGACAAACTGGAGATTAAAACGCAATGAGATACCATAAGAAATCCTCTGCAGATGTAGCTAAGCTGGGTAGAAGCAAAGGTCATAAAAGTCTTGTAAGGCACGATTCAAGCACAATAGGTGGTGGCTGGCAGTCAAAGGTTTAATTTTATCCACAAGCTAGAAGGTTGCCAGCAGGATTCTGTGAACTGTCCTTTACTGATATCTCTGCCTTTATGTAGTGTGATTAACTCAAGTGTAAAATATTTCTCCTTAATTGGAGCAATAATTGAGAAAATGTAAATAAGTTTAAGTTGAACTTCTGGTAATCACTAGGTCTTTCTGGTACACTTCCTAGTTAATTATTGCATGTTTTGTTTTTACGTGTTTGACTGAATGCTTGTTGGGTTTTAGTCATCCATGGGCTTTTATTAAAAGCTTTTAAAAATCTAGTTTAAACAATGTTATCCTGTGATTAGAGGGAGCTAGAACCTATGTACCACTTGTGTGTCCATATATTCATACCAATAATAGCTTGATAATCTCTGTTTAACCTTTCCTTGCTGTTTCTAATGAAAGCACTACTTTTGGAGTAAAGGCTACTTACTGTTTTTTCTAGATTCTCATCAGCTCTTCCTTTACTCAGCATTGCGCCCTATCCTTGATGATCAGGCAGAACAGAGTTGGGTTTTAGCTCAGATGACTTTCAGGAACTTCCTTTCAAGAATTTAGAATTTGTTTTGAGGTGACAGCTTGTTTTCTAGTGCAATAACCCAGGTTGGCATATGGCTGCTCTGCCATGCTGCCTTAAAAAGGATTTGCAGAAGTCATGATGGAGTATCTAAGACTGCTATTTTTGCACTGGTATCTCTGTTCCTCACTGTGTGTGCTTGTTTTGTTTGGTTGTTTGGTTTTGGGTTTTTTCCCCCTTAGGATAGTGTAAGGATTTTTTTTAGTTTGATAGGCAGAGCTTAAGTTGAAGATAGAAGTATTTTCCTTTGTGTGTGATGGCCAGGAAAATCTTGGGGGAAGAATGGTGCTCCAGCTATAATCCTGTTGTAGCCTTCCTCTGCTACCCAACTTCCACCGTTGTGCTAGATGGGTCTGTGTGCATCCTGCTGCTGAAGCCTGCATGGTGCTTCAGGCTTCGCAGCTGACTTCCTCTCTTCCAGCACTTAATCTCCCCAGTGAAGCATGACACAAGCCAGCACTTCTTGAGTTAAGTGGTATCCCCTCTTCGCAGCCTTTCTCAGGGATGTGGAAGCTTGGCTTGCATTCTGTTGTGACCAAGGAGTCGCCCTCTAGCACAAGAATCTTATTCCTATTGGCTCCTTCAGCCTCAAGAAAAGGAAGTGTTTAGCGGTAGCATTTGCAGTGCATTGTTTCTCTTGCTTTTTGAGAGAACAGTTTGCTGTGTTCTCCTACTAACATTTGAGCCAGCTCTAAAGCAGCCTACCTGTGTTGTGTGCTGCTAGGCAGCTCACTTGATTTTCCAGCATCCTAGTCTTCCCACTTAAACACGATCTTACAGTATTGAGAGTGTGGTTGGCAGGTTTAGTGGAAGCTTATTGCTATTTTTTATCAAAGATATTGTATCTGTCAGTGTAGACTATGCATAAAAACTTGTTCTAGAGCCTAATGAAAAATGGCCTCTTCCAAACAGCAGATCTGTGGGTCTTCCTTTGGAACAGTGGTTTTTTTCATGGCCAGTTATTGAAGAGCTTTCAGTCATTTTCTCAGAGATGTTTTCACCCCTCACTGCGTTGGCTCTCTGTGCAAGCATCGCTATCAGTTACGTTTCAGCCTTTCACTTTTTTTCTTTTTGGATGTGAAATTCAGTTGCAATAAGCTACTCAGTCACTCACTACTTAGTAGAACAAGGATAGCAAGATACCAGGAAATCCCTGTTGCTTTAAGGGAAAGTGGTGTGCTTTTATGATGTGGGAGAAAAGCAGAAGAGTCTTCCTAGAGATTTTTTATATTTTATGGAGGATCTGTAATGAGAGGAAAAATGCTTTTCAACTCCTAGCTCTAGAGCATGTCACACATGTTCAAATTCGCATTGGATATCTAGATTAGTCATATAACATTTGGAGTGTAAGATCTCTAGTCTTTAATACAGCTTTCTTTCTGTCCACTTTGTCCATAACACATACACTGTCCTGAAAAGAGTTTGTCTTTGTTAGAGGGAAAACCAGATGCAATAAACGAGTTATTCTCAGAGTCAGAATAGAATTTCTGAGACCTGAGAGCTTTAGAAGCTGGGGTGGTGAATCTAAAAGGCATTTGTAACCCTATATTCAAAGCTGAAATAATGATATTGACATGTTTTTGTCTATGTTTTGTTTTGATTTTTTTTTTTTAAGCTGAGGAAGTGTGGAAAAATACATTAGTGTTATTGATTTGGCTCTGTAGAAAGTCATCAAGGAAAAAGGTTTGAGTTTCTATCAGAAACAATGCTTTGTTCCACCTTGTCAGCCTTTTCTATTTCAGGTTATCCGAGTAGCAACCTGATTCAGTGGTAAGAATCAAGGTCATATTTTATTCAGTACAAGAAAATGGAAAATCTGGCAAGAGCCGAGATACTTGTTTTGAAATGCTTTTATTTAGCCCTTTCTGCTACAGCTGCTGTCAATGGGAAGAGATAAAGCTGATGACAGAATACAGGGAATTTACTGTTCATTATTCATGACTTGCTAAAGGTTTAAGTCTGTAAAGGATTTTGTTATTCTTTTCATGGGTCTTTCAGGTTTTCAGATATGATTGCCCAGCAAGAAAATAGATAAAGCAATTAAAAGAAAAGATGCATATTTTTTTTACTTCTTAGCAGAAAACTCGAACAGAATTTAATCTACAGATTATTCATGGATGAATTCACTAGTTAAAATTGCAAAGTAGCAAGATTATGTTCATGTTTAAATCTGTCATTATTTGAATAAACTTTACACTTATGCGGTGTGGTGGCATCTGACCTTACTGGCACCCACAGACCTAGAACTAGCTCTATTGTGAAGCCTTTAGTTTAAAAATCAAAATCTAAACTATCAATTTAGAGTAGTTGTAGACCTAAATAGGATGTGGGATGAACGAGTGAACATTTACCTATAATGCAGAAAAGAACTGTTGAAGAGGAACAATTATCAGTAGTGTTGTCTTGTTTGTTCTTGCAATAAATGTAAAGGTTTCTTTAAATGGAAAATTAATAAACATTGCAAGAACTCATGTTCCTTAAGAACTCCTTGATATCAAGTGCATTGAATCAAAATGTCTGCCACGCTTCATGATACTTTCAAATCTCTGTAGTGGTCTCAGAATTTTCATTGAGATTCTGAACTAGCTTGGGGCTTGGCTATCTTTCCTCTCCTGCTTAGGAAGGTTGATGCGTCCTTTCATTCAGGACTGCTATGGGCGCATACTGGGAGCGTGAAGGTGACAAAAGGGATGGTGCTACAGGAGTGCATGATGTGACGATTCTGATCCAAGCAGATGTTGTGGAAAAGACAGAAAGAAGCAAAGTCAGACTTTGCTTTTATCTTCCCATTGAGATGAGTGGCAGAAACTGCAGTTGTGATTCAGGATGTCAGTCTTCCAACTGAACAGTCGTCTTGAATGAAAGCTGATGCAGCTCTGGTTTTAGAGCACCAGTGTTAAAAATCTACATCTGTACCTACTATAATATGCACTGTACTTACAACTGGGCACGTGGACGTGACAGTTATGTTTGTTTTATCTATTGTTCAGTATTAAATTGCTTTTTCTGCAGTATTCCCTGGAATCTGCATCTCGAATTGCGTTCCCTTTCACAACCATGTCAGTAATAACTTGCTACAGGCTACATCCTGTTCTTACACGCTTGCAACTTAATTTCAGTGTGCTTCCACCAATATAAATCTGGAAAGGATTTGGTGCTTTAAAAGAATCTCTTGCAAATATTTTATAGGCACGGTTATTTCTATAAAATGGTTATTCTTCTGAAAAACATTTTCAGTTTACAAGTAGAATACTATGCAAAATAGTGGGGTCTTAGAAGGAAGCTGTTAGACAACAATATTTTTCATTACTTCAAGTTTGAGCCTGATGAAATTCAAGTTTTCTGTTGTAGGTTTTCCCTTCTTTTTCCTCATAGAGGAGTTAAAAACAAAAAAAACCCCAAAACTCCTAACCCGTTTACAAGTGACATGCTAGGGAGAAAACAGTGACCTTTTAAAGGCATCTTTGTTGTGGCTCTAGTAAGAGATTGGCCCTTGCTGTGCATATAATTTCCTTTTTAAATTTTGTCTTAACAAGCTTTCAGTAGGGACAAGTTCTGTTTCTTTTTCTTTCCTTTTTTTTTTTTTTAATGGGGTCCAGAGGAAAGACCTTCAGTGTGTTATGTTCAGGTATAAATGTAAGTAAGTTTCCTGACAACTGTTCAGCCCTGCTCTCCATAAAAGAGAGTACGACAATCTGGCAAAACGACTGGAGTTGAAGGGAACTTCTGAACTGTCATTTCTCTTCCTAGGTGCTTGCATTGGTTAGAGATGGGGTGCAGAAAGGGCAGACTGAAACAAAAATCATGAGGGGGAGCGGGAGTACAGGTGAAGAGTAGTTGAGAAGCTGAAACAAGGAAAAAAGTCGATTGCAGAGTTTTAAAAGGCTAGGAGGAAGGTTTATAACTGACAACAAATACTAGGGGAGGGGGAGGAGAAGCATCATGAATCTCTGGAACATCCCCTCATAGAAACTGCAGTCACGATTCTTGAGTCCTAACATTATTTTGTTTAGTGGTGTCAGAGCATTGGTCAGCTTCTTACTGTCTCGATTGCTGTCTGTAGTGGTGACATATAAGAAGCCTTTTAACTGTCTCATCTTAATGAAGTTACTCAGATTGTTAAGAGAACAAAACTTCTGCATCAAAATAGCGCTGCAAAACTTCAGTCAGTGCGTAATGTCTGATTGTATCTTGGAAATTATAGGGATTCTGTGGTCATACACTTTTTTTAAAGGTTTAACTATGATTGCAGTGGCTTCTGTAAAGTATTAATTTTAAATACATATATTTAGCCAGATTATATTTTTAGTAAGATCCTTATTATCTAAACTTCAAGGTCTTCAATATGGGAATTAGCAAATTATTTCACAGCAAAACCTAAATTCTCGGGTCAGCATAGCTGATATTTTCCTAGTTTAGGTCCGTATTTTACTGTCTCTTGCAAGTTGTAAGGTGGCCGAGGGTCAGGCCTAGTCAGAGCAGGTATCTGGGAATTATGAGGATTTGTGCTTTTGTCAGGTCAGGTCACATAGCCTGTCAGTCTTGTGTTTTCATATTCCTTATAGAATGAATATGCTTGAATTTTATATACCCATGTATATAATTGTGTATTTTCCTCCTCTAGTGGTACAATAGTGTTTTTGAAGTACTTTGTAACTTACATCGATTTTGTACAATATAAATTATCTGAATGAAGTAATTTCTCTTTTCAAAGAGAGGGAATGAATTGAATATAATTACATACTGTTTGTTTTGTGGTACGTTGTATCATTTGTGTAGTTTTGTCATTTAAGTGGATCAGAGTTAGTTTCCCAACTAACAGAGTACTGTATTGAATTATTGATGTATTCTGTTTAATTTTAAAAACTTACCAAAATGTCTGCTGTAGAAGATAATACATTTTAAAATACATGGATTTTTCATATGTTGAATTATTCAGAAGTTTAATTACAGTCTCAATGCTTTTTAAGTCATAAATTATCTAGAAGTTAAATTAGTAATTCAGAATGTATTAAAATCGGTTGTTTAGCTGTCTGTGATGCTATGTTAATACCAGAACAAGACTGTGGTACAAAATACTTACATTTTTGGTGATTAAGAATGAAGCAACAAGCATCATCTCCTCGAGGTGCACGTTTTCTAAAGCTACATGCTTTTGCATGTGAAAGTTTATTTCAAGCACATAAAAGTAGCCAAAAATACCTTCTTTTTTCCTTCCTGTAATTACAGAAGCTGCTGGGTTTGTTTTGCTACCGATGAGGATGATCGGACAGCAGAGTGGGTGAGACCGTGCAGGTGCAGGGGCTCTACGAAGTGGGTCCATCAGACTTGTCTGCAGCGCTGGGTGGATGAAAAACAAAGAGGAAACAGTACTGCTAGAGTTGCTTGTCCTCAGTGCAATGCAGAGTATTTAATAGTATTTCCAAAGCTAGGTAAGAAATGTATCATTTACATTTTAAACGTACTATAATGGGTTGTTTCTTTATATTGTCCCTACCTTTTTTTTTTCTCATTTTCTTGTTCTCAGAGCATCAGTTCTGTTGAAAACTTGTCTGTTCCCTTTTCCAGGCAGAAAGAAACAACTTTATATTCTGCTTGTATGCTATTTGGTGGCTTAGTTAAATACCTCCTGAAAATTCTTGATATGTTCCATTTAGGTATATTGATGTCTTATAAGTGATTGACCTATAATTAATTCGTGGTTAATGTGATTTTGTTTTCTTCTTGAGCAGAGGGTGACTTCTTTCAGCAACTGCCACATCTTGGCACATAAACACATCCCTTCTCCCCCTGCCCCCCCTCAACTTGTAACTGTCATGAAAGGAAATCCAGAGGGAAGAACCTTCCTGAGCAACCTGTTGCATTATCTGAAAAACATACTTTTACTCTGGGAGGTGTTTCTGAGTCACTATTGCCCTCTATTCAAGAGGTAGAATACCTGTGGTTGCTGGGCACTGCTCTAGCTCTGTTTGTCAAGGTGAAAGAAGAAAGTTGGAGATGGTCTTCCAAAGTCTACAGAAGTAGTCAAGTAGGACACTGCACAATATGTTGCATATAGTTAAATTAGCAATATTTCCTTCTTTAATGGGTCTGTCAGTGATATTTAATTTCTTGCTTCTTCCTTAATATAACTTTAAAAGAAACAGTCACATTTGTCCTCCTTTCTCACTACTTCGTTCCTGTTTTGTTTTGGTTTTTTCTTAGTATTTTATCAAGATTCTATACCTAATTCTGTAGTTTGCTGTTTTTCATGAGTAGTATCAGTAGGTGCAATTTGTTAATACTTTTAGTGTTAGACTTCTGCTGTTGCCATATCGCCTTGCCAAGATGTGTAAGGCAAGATCCAGTGCTTTGTGTTCCCCTTTAGGACTGACTGAATGGCTGGAGCGGGTGAACTGTGATGAGAGACGTGAAGGATTAGCTACTTGAAGAATGCCCATTGGCTGGTTTTGAGAACAGCTTTAATATTTTCATTGCTTTGGTGGAAAAAGTAGGAGGGTGCTAACAAGAACTATTCGTGCATGTAAACTGGAGGAGGACAGTCTATATGTAGAATTTGTTGACAATTATGGAAGCGATGTGCAATCTGATCACGGTGATGATGTTTTTCACTTCCATACGTACATTTCGGACTTCAACTTCTGGCCTTTGCTTTGCTGGTGCTCTTGCAGTCTAAGAAAAGATGCAAATGTGCCCTTGTTTGCCTCCCCAGAGCTGGTCGGGGTGATGTCTGGAAAGCACACTTGTCCATAGACAGAACAATGAAACTTTATTCAAGCGTTGTTGTCAGAGGCACTAAATAACCTGAATAGGAGAGTTTTTTCCTCCAACATTTGAGAGGTGGCCCTCTAAAAATGTTGAATGCGACCTCTTCCAGAAGAAGGAATCTTTCATATTGACTGCGCTACTTTTCACTGTAGGGCAGATAGTTTAGTGACAGAATTCTCAAGTGAAGCTGTCATAGATAAGAGCATTACAACTAAATAGTATTTCTTCCTTTTGAAAACTAGAATATTTAACAAATAAAAAAGCCACAAAGCCTAAGATGGTTTCAGCAACAGAACAATTCTGATTCAACACAGACAAAGGAAGCCAGCCAGCTTCAGTGGATGAATTAGTCAGTGCTCTAACCAGTATATTAATCTCTCAGGAAGATGTTGAGGTGAATAAAATGGTAGGTAGAAATAAGTTGCAAGTTTAGCTTAGTAGCTTTTTAATTGTATGTTCTCATTTAAACAGCGTGTGTGGGATGTCAGACTTGTATTTTGCCAAGTTCATTCCTTCTTATCAGTGATGGATACTGAGAGCATTCTTCAGTATGCTTAAATATATATCTTGAAACCTTACTTTTCCTTTATCACAGGTCCAGTTGTTTACGTTTTGGATCTTGCAGATCGACTGATCTCAAAGGCATGTCCATTTGCTGCAGCTGGAATAATGGTGGGCTCTATATACTGGACAGCTGTTACATATGGAGCTGTGACGGTGATGCAGGTACACATCTGTTCCCTCTTCTTACCAGCTTTGAAAGCAAGGCTTCTACAGAAAAAGTCTGTTAATTAAGACTCCTCTTTCCTTGGCTTACAACATGCTTTGGCTGCTGAAAGCAAGTGCAGTTAACAAGTGAATTCAAGATGGATGCATAGAAAGCTTTTAATTTTTAACTGTACATACTATATAAAGCCAAGTATGCTTGTTCAACTGTGGTTCGGTCTGCAGCCAACAAAATTCACTACTGCTGCAGCTGGCTGCCATTTGTATGGTGGGCTGGTGAAACCACTTCTATTCTTATAGAAAAGGTGCCATTATCACCTACCTACTAATAATGGGTAGTCTAATTCTTCAGAAAAGATGTGAAATTAATCTCTTACCTGCAGAAGAATTTTGCTGGTAACATTCAAAGGGTTGAGACATGGTGAATTTTTCAGTCCTACCACTTTTTTATTGTTTAAAAGAAAATGCATGCTCTGAATGGTGCGATTCATTCGTAAACAACAAATGCAAAACACTGCAAACTAAGGGTATGTTCTTCTAATTACTTCAGACTGTAAGGTTATTTGAAAGGGAAAAAATAGTTATTTTTCCTAGTTCTGTTCTTGTGAACTTGCTATTTAAATATAAAAATAACGTTGACAGGTGGTAGACTTTTGACTATGGGAAGACTGGTTGACAGCTTTCCAAGTTCAACTACAAGACAAGAGTTTTCATAGATCGTACAATTAGAATGACATTTGCTACCGTTTTAGTTATTGATTCCTGTATTAAGCCCATAACCTGCGTTTTGACTGAAAGCATAAAAGTACTTCTGATGCTAATTCACTTGTAGATATAGTTAACAAATCTGTATGCTAATAAGTGTTCCTCTACACCGTTCTAATTTTAAATATGCATCCTAGTCCGTATCCATGTAAGTCCCACGGCACTACTCTTTTCTAGAGTTGTGTGATACTGCCCCACAGTTCTACAGTTCACTCCATCTCAAGATTGGGTGCTGTTTGGGGTTCGCACGTTATCTCAAAGCAGAAATGTATATGACAGCCACTTGAAGTGGAGCCCAAACAAGTTGATGCAGTCTCCCTGGTACCGGTGTGGCCAGGGTAAAGCGGCTGCATAAGTGATGTATAATGGCTTTCCATTCCAGTGAGTGAGTCTACATATTGCAGAATGGTACACTTAACAATTTCCCTGTCTGGTGTTTTGTTCTTCTTGTGGCCCTTACACAAACATTGCAACTATCTGTAATACTACAACTAGACTCCGTAAAATGTACCTGTCCTTGCTCACTCCTGCACTAAGCCTTTCTCTGTAGGAACTTAAATGACCTTTATAGCTTCTCTAGAACTACATAACCAAACAGAAAGGTAAATGGTCCTTTTTGTAGTTGCTTTGCTTTTGAAATGAGGATCTGTCTGAACGTCAGTTTAGACAGCTGGTCGAATCCCAGGTATAAAGAATTAGCTATTTTCCTCTGATTTAACATTGTTTGATCATATGGATGGCACTCTGCGTAAAAAAAATAATTCATTTTTGCTTATAATGGAGGAGATTCAACTGGGAGTGGAGGGAAACTGTTCCACCCCTTTTGCCATCCCAGATTTGCTAGGTTTAATACAACTTGTGTCCTATTACTTTTCAGACTCCTTCAGTTGAAGGGCCAGAGAAGCACATAAGCCATTTTTAAAGGGTAAACTTCAGATGGAGAAAAATAAATGCAGAATTGATATTGTGACTCCAGTGGTAGCAAAGTTAGTAACAAATCATAGAGGGTAACTTATAACAGAAATAGTAATCTAAAGCAGAAGAGACAAGATGCTGAGGCTTTTTTGATGGACAAGGCCTATAAGGAGAAAAAGGATAGTATCAGACATCACAATTTGGGTGGAAGATTGTGAAGAAGCTGGAAGACAAATGCTGAATATTTTTTGCAGGAATAATCTTTTGGGGGCAACAGTATTAGTTATACCTATTTTTAGAGGCTGTGGTATATAACATCCTGTTCTAGAAGAATAAAATGGAGTGGTTTTCAGAGCAAGGCTAAAAAGTACAGTTTGAAGGTACCGTGGTACATTACCTATTCCAGAAGTACTGGGTTTTGTTGTTTTTTTTATTATTATTTTGATATTGTTGCATGCTCTTACCACCTAATTCTAATTCTAAATTTTGTGCAAGTGAAGACTTGATAGCTTTTTGAATCTGTGGGAAAAGGTAGTTGTCAATGAAAACACATCAGGAAATCCAGTGCCTGACAAATGTAGTAATAATTATTTCACTGTGTTTGGTCTTCCTGGATTCTTACAGAAGAAGTAACGAAAGAGCCCATTCTTTCCAGAAGCACTTCAAGGACTTCACTAGCATTTAGTAATTCTTAAATTGAGACAACTCTGGAGGCTATCTGCCACCTTAACTTCCTTTCTTTGTTTGTTTTGTCCTCAGCCCTATTAGAGTTACTTCTTTTAAATAAAAAGTATTTACTTTTTAGGAAAACATAAGGCAGTGTTCTGTTGCAGTTCCAGTATGTACGTTTTATAAACTGCAAAGTCTGATTGTTTTTTTTATGTGCCAGAGGAAAGGTTTAGACGCATCAGTAATGACTGTCCTTTAAAATTACAGCACTAACCATGTGTGCATTGTCTAGAGAAGCAAACTTGTTAATGCTGTGATCTCTGTTGCATAAGTTATTCCTAAATAACAAATTTTAATTAAAACATCCTGAGATACTTGCTATCTATCCTTTTAAAAAGTAGTATCTAATCAATTTCTGAGTGTAGGATTAATAATTCCAAAATTGTAAATTCTGTGCATTCTGGAAAGCCTGCTATTCTGATGTTTCAGATTTTTAGGCTTTTACTTACACAGAAGCTCATTAAACTTTTCTCGATGGCAAGGAATTGTGTTACAACTCTCTGCAAGATTAATTGATTGCAAACTAGGGCTGGTAGCTCACCTGCATTACACTTGATAAGCAACCAAGGATGCAAAGAGAAAACTGAGTATCTTAGGTAATACAGTATTCTCTTTTCTTTAACTTAAAATGTGCAGGCAGCTCCAAACAAATTAGACTTTTAAAAAGTTATATTCTTTGTTCAGTTGTGGCCTCTGTTATGTTTGTCAACAATATGCATATTTGCCAGGTTGTGGGTCACAAAGAAGGTCTTGATGTGATGGAGAGAGCCGATCCTTTATTTCTTTTGATTGGACTTCCCACTATCCCAGTCATGCTAATACTGGGCAAGATGATTCGCTGGGAGGACTACGTGCTCAGGCTGTGGCGCAAATACTCGAATAAGCTACAGATTTTGAACAGCATCTTTCCAGGTAATGTAATTAAATTTCAAGGAAATATCAAGCTTGGACTTGTGCCTTTAGGAGATGGGGATAGGCAAGTAGTTTTTGCCATTCTTAAAAGAAGGTGACTAACACCTTCCGTCTGTTTTAAATTCAGTCAATTTAGATTGTGTGTGTATCGTACCTAGTGAGAAAGGTGGGGCAAGAGGAGCAGGAGCATGGTTTCAGTTAACACCTTAGTAACAAAACAAGCTACTGAGTCATGGGTCTTATTTGAAAGTAAAAATGAATACAGCCATTTAATGGCAACAGAATATTCACTGAGAAGAGGGATAGTTCTCAAAAAGTAATTGGGCTATAGATGTGTAATGGAGTGGGGGGTAGGCACCGATAGTGTTGTGTTCTGTTTGAGGTAGTGGCTCTGCAACCCTTTCTTCCCTACTTTCCTCCTGTAGGCATTGGATGTCCCGTTCCTCGTATCCCAGCAGAGGCCAACCCTTTAGCAGATCACGTCTCTGCTACCCGTATTCTGTGTGGAGCTCTTGTTTCCCCTACAATCGCCACAATAGTTGGCAAGCTGATGTTCAGCAGCGTTAACTCAAATTTACAAAGGACAATCTTGGTAAGATTCAGTATTGTTTGTTTCATAAACAGTTCTAATATGGGAATATGAAGTGTTGTGGGGAGAGGGAGGAAAAGTAAAAAGGAACATAAATTGATACAGAACTTAGGAGTGGCATTTGATTCAGGGAAGGGTTTGGGGTTTTTTTAAGTTTGCCTATCTTGGCAGTGAACAAGAACTATACGTGTGAGAGACTTTGTCCTTATGACTGAAACTAATCTCAGTTCAAGACAAGGCTGAAACTTGGATCTGGTACTGTACTAGGTAGACCTTAGCAGTCATTAAGGGTGATAATGAAGATGAGGAACCAGCATCTTCTAAGAACAATCTGTGCAAGGGAAGACTGGGGTTTATGTTATCAACCTTTTCATACTGGCTTTTGTTTACTAATTCTTTAAGACAATCCCTTTCTTACTTATTAAAATAAGAAAAGAAAAATGAAATCTCCATAGAAGTTGAATGGAGGGGGAAGGACAAAGAGAGGAAAGACCTTTCTTTATTAATAACCTCCCTGGTTATCTGGCTGCCACTTCAGCCCCCATTTTCAATTCCAACATTTTTATGCGCCCTTCTCTTCCATATGGAAGAAACATTGGTATTATAACTGTTCATGCAGACTCACAGCTTCCTTGTGCCTCCTTATTTTGAAGGTTTGAGATAAGTATGTTGTAAAACTTTATGGAAAAAAAAGTTTGTTTTACAGAAGTCAGATTTTATTACCCTTGGCACTTGCTTTTGACAAGTGGCCTTTTCCACACTGATTATAGAATGGTAACTAGCAGTATTCTTTATGCCATGTATAGTATATATTCAGAGAAGGGAGGAAAGCAGATACATATCTGCATTTTACTGTGCTCTTTAAATAGGTTCTATTTTGATTATTTTTTAGAGTATTTGTCAGACTTCCAAGCAAATAAAAGCTTTCAAAAGGTTTTATAGATGCAGTATGTAATCCCTTTAAGTAAAATTAATCTCTGTAATAGTGCATTGTGATAGAAAACTTTGAGATACTAATTTGGAATTGTCCTAATTAGCTAAACTTCAAAGGAAAATACTGTATGACGGGAAAACCGATCATCATTGGCCAGAATCTTTTTAAAATAGCATTTGCAATGATATGACACTGAACTGTGCAGGTTTTCAAGATGTCTTTTTATTTCAGGGCGGCATTGCTTTTGTTGCTATAAAAGGAGCTTTTAAGGTTTACTTCAAACAGCAGCAATATTTGCGCCAAGCTCACCGCAAAATTTTAAATTATCCTGAGCAAGAAGGAGCATAAGGCTGTGATCTCCAGATGTCCAGCAGTCTCACCTGACAGGTTTTCATGTTGTATTGGTTCCATTGTTATTGCACAGTAGTGGAGAATTGTGATAAGTTGCTGCTCCTTTTTTTTCTCTTCTAAATATAATAAAGCACTGTCCTGTGGCAGAGAAAGTCCTTTCAGCAAGTACTGTACCTAAGAATGTGACTTGGCTTTCATTATTTTTGGGTGTTCTGTTGGGGAACAGGCTTCTGAATTTTCTTTGAGCCAATATGCTGAATGGAAGAAAAACCAAACTACAGAACCAGAATATTTTAAATTACGGAGTTAATGTAGGCTATACCAAATGTCTCTTCTGCACATGTTTTTATACCCAGGCTGTCGTTCAGTTCAGCATTTCACACAATGAAGGGAATTTTTTTATTTTTATTTTTTAAGAAAGAAAACGTGAGTCATTACCAAGGAAATGTAATTGTGGACATCAGTCAATAAAGATTTCCTTGGTTTTTGCTGGTATCAAACAGGGAGTGTAAAATAATCAAACGATTGGTCAGAGAAAGCAGAAGATGGGTCAGTCTCTAGCGGACTTGTGTGTCAGCTGTAGCCACCTAAGTGCTAGGTGTTCAGATTAGCATGGCTTCCAGGTGACTGTCTTATTACTGATAATTTTTGTTGTATCCTGTCGTATCTTCTGCAGTGCCTGGTGTTATTTTCTCATGGCTCTTGTACTGTTTTGTTACTGGTGCTGGATAGCATTTTTTCCTCCACAGTAAAACAATTACAAGGGGGGAAGTAAATTCCAGTTGTTTATTTTGTAGCTAAGTATTAGAGCACTGGTTTAGTTTCCATGTTCCTCTTGATTATGTGAATGCCCCTACAAGGACAAAGAGCAGTAGAAGGGTGAGGAAACTACATTTGACGCTAAAGCTACATTTAAACTGATGGATGAGGGCGCCCTTCTGAACTTCCAGAGCTGGGTGCATAACTTGGCTCTGCTGGAAGGAAGGATTGGCTGGAAGGGCACGACACTACATTTTGGGTACCTTATCTGAGCATGGTACATATCAGCAGGGGGACACCCCAAAGACAGCTTGGCTCCATTCTGTAAGGGACTAAAGGATAAATCTCAAATGTGTAATAAACTGAGTTTGTTTATACAATAAGCTTTATTGTTACAATATATTCAAAGTAGCAAGCTGAGGGAGGCATTAGCACTTCAGTTATTTGATGTATTTATAAACTTAATTTCAACAGAAATTAACTGTTTTGTGAAGTTAAATTTTGACCAACATAATATGCCCATTTAATATCCATACCAGAGCTAACCTAGATCTAGTACTTGAAGTTTTTCCTTAACAACAATTTCTTTGGTTTTCTCCAGCTGTTTTTTCCTTGTTCATATCAGTATGTCAAATGCATGGGGAAAGGTTTAAAAAAATCTTCTAGTGGAAGTGTTCATAAGTAAATATTTCTTTTCACCAGAAATGAAGTAAGTGCAGAATGGACTTCATATTTGACTGCAATAATGTATGTTAGAGAAACTTAAATATGGTACCTTTTCTATAGGATGTTAATTACCGAGATGTAATATTTTAGAACTGTACAAAAGTGTATATAATGGCCAACTAGTATTCAGAAACTATACAGGTATTGAAAATGATACATTCAATCAATGTCAAATACTGGTGAGGTTCCTGCTGTAACCAGCGTTAACTCATAATCTTGTAAGTCTGCTGATTATATTTGTCTTAGTGGGCTCACTTTTATATCGAACTCTAAATAGAGCAGCAACCTCTGAAAGTTGCTGCTTTCTGTAAGATAGTCTTGAACCAATATTATACATATTTCTTATGGAATTCTTCGTTTTGAGAACACAGCTTTTCAGTGGTCTTCACTGTATATATTTCCAACCAGTTTATTACTGTTTTTTAAAGTCTCATATATAATTGAATGATGCAAATTGCTGGGTTTGAAACTTGTTCCATAGGAAAGCTCATTGTCTCCTTTGGAAGTTAAAGCTATTGTAAAAATACAAATATAAAAGTACTGTATGGATTATAAAATTATTTCACCTGAGTGGCAGAAGGTCGTTGTTCTGTTGTAAATCTTGGATTGAAGTATTGCAAATTATAGTTACGTTGAATTAGGTCGAATAAATATTTTTTACACTCCCCAGTGTATTTTGTCAGTTGAACAAAAGCCTGTGGCAAAACTTCTGAGTGAAAAATGTGTTTTGTTTTAATGCATATCTAAGGATTTATCTAATCAAGTTGATAGACTAGAGAAATGTCTTGGGAATGAAGGAAGAACTACTATGAAGCTTTAAACCTGCATTTACATTTTTCTCTTCCCCTCCACACCACACACCCACCTCCAGTGTTCAGTAAATGATGTAGGGGAATGCATTTCTCAAACGCTTAAATCGAAAGAGCTGCTGCAACATGAACAATGTCTGGTAATACAGAACCGGGGCTGGGAGTTCCTACAGATCTCTGGGTTGGCTGAAACGCAGCATTAATTTGGGGAATACACTGATCCCTGTTCATTGAGAAAGAGAATACTGGCTGTTGGAAGTATTTTTTCCCACTAATGGCTGATTTATGACCCATTACTTTCAGAACAAGGAATATGAAATGTTATCTGGCGCTTCTCAGTGTACTTTCTTATCTGTAACTTGGTTTCTCTGCCTCCATGACATCAGCGTAAAGGCTCAAATTATCTGAGCCATGACTGGGTAAAGACACAGGAGATTGTCCATTTAGGTGGAGCTCTACTACACTGTTCACTGCTTTTTTGTTTGAATGGTGTTTTTTTCCTTCATCCTCCTTCCCCTGCAAAACCTTTTCTTTGTGACAATTTGCACGAGTTGCCTGGTTTGAAGTATATGAATTCCCTCCTCATCTGGAGTTGTTTCTCACTGGTTAGCTGTCTCCTTTGGTTATCAGAAGGATCCAACCATGCAGCTACTTAAGGCCTCTCCAGAATTTAGAGTAGTTCTGTGCTTGTAAGAAACGATATGCTTAGGTATGATGACTTCAGTCACAACTATCTGTTTAAATTGAGGACATAATTTTTACTAGAATTTCAGCTGCGTGTTTGTTGTGGCAGCTGAGAGGATTCCCCTTTTTTAAATGCCTACTGTGGAACTTGGGTGAGTTTATGGAGTAAGTGTTTGAGGGTTGTTTGGAGTAGCTTTTTACTAGCTGCTTTTTAGAAAAGTTTTTAACCACAGCCAAGTATGTCTCTGTTTGCACAGTGGTTTTACTGATGGAGAGAACTCGTAGAACTACAAAGGTCATGGATCCATTTACTGTTGCACCAGTAATCTTGCTTTTGCAAACCCTATATTTAATGTTCCAAGTTCACGCCACTTCCTATTTGGGTTTTCTGTTTTGAGGAACGAGGATCAAATTTGTTTAACGCATCACTGAGTACAGTCAAGTTATCTGTTCTCAAAAGAAATACAGTGCTAACAATTCTTGCTTCCCATTGTGAAGTACAAATGCCAGTTTCACTGACAGCTCTGGTTTTGGAATTCTTTTCTAGTAGGTAACTGCTGCTGAATTCTTCTTGCTTTACTAATTTATGGAAGTCTAGGGTAGGCTTTATTAATTCACTTCAAGGCCACATGCAAGAGCTTAAGTAATACAGCTCACTTTCTAGAAAAGCAACAGTTACAAGATGTGTGCAAAGAAACTAATACTGCGAGTGGGGGGGAAAAAAAAGTCCTGTAAGCAGGGATGAACTATCTCAGATCATGGCTTCTGTACCTCAAGAAGGTTTGAACATGTGTGGCCTCCTTGCCCATTCTTGCCAGTTAGTTATTTGCCTGCTCTGGATATTTAATTGCTTTTGCACCTCTGAGTCTTGTGATGAAGCAGTTATTTCTGGTTGTACTGTACTGAGCAGTTCAGGAGAAAAATTCCATTCCAGAACCACTAAAAGCAAACAGCAGACATGACTTGAAACTACCTCAACCAAACAGCTCAGCAGCACCTGTCAAAACATATCTTGCAGGCACCTCATTTAATGCTGGATGACTAAGCCATGGAAAAGCAATTGCCTGAGCAGTGGGCCTCTGTAGGAAATACTGTGCTTGTTTAAAAAAAACCCAAAACAAAACATCCAACAAACTGTGCAACTCAGTTCAAGCTTCAGACCACGCTGTGATACAGTGCTCAGAGCTTGATGGTTTGGGTGTTCTGAATTTTTCAACCCCTCTTCCACTCTTACTACAACTCGGTACCGCTTTGCTGCAGCTAAAGGGAGCTGATAAATAGACGTGCTGCTCTGCATAGTTACTGTGTGTCTAAGGACTGCTTTGTGAGTAACTGTCACTGCTCTGCTGTGAATCATTACAAGAAGCTAATACTCCCTGCTCACTACCTCTGGAAGAGCCTTCCCCTACCAGTTTTCCAGATACTTCTCACACACAGAAAGTAGAATACATCAGAGCACAGAACCAGTAACAGTTTTATGACAATCAAGAGTGGTTTTGTGTTTTCTGTAGCAAAATGGTAGCTGGTTCAGAAGTGTTTGATTAACTTGACAGAAGAAAATCTCTACAGCCTTACGGTCCTTGTGCAGTTCCAGGTTAAGATCCCATAGGTCATTCCAAGTTTGTTACCATAGTTTGCAGCGTTACTTTGTTTCAGACAACAAGACCACAGTGCAAGAGCAACGTCTCGCATTTCTCGTATATTTGCACTTCACTTCAGTGATTTATTATTTTATTTTAATCCAAGACAGATGTTGGTTAAATACACATAACATTATAACTCCCTTTAGATGAGAAGCATTGCAGAAGTTTTATGGAACACAAGTTATATGATTGAAGCCTTTGGGGGTATGGAGGGACTGGAGGAATAAAGACTTAACTGAAGATCATTTCAGAGGTAGAACAAATGCCACTTTGACATACTGAATCTGAGCCTTGCACCGGATTCCCTCAGTTCCAAGCTAGGATGGCTAGTGGGGTTTCTCGTAACTAACACAATATCAGTTCTTTTGACTGCTGAGAGGGGCATAGAAAATTATTGCTAGCCTGTAAGGACAACTCAGTCTGAACTTCGTTAAACAAAGGTTTCATTTTTTTTCTTAAATTCTTTGGTACCTTTTAATTGCAAAGAAATGTGGTTTTTTTGTTCCGTTGGTGGTTTATTTTGAAAAAGCAATGGTAGCTTTTATCTGTAGGGTTCTTTAGCCCAGAGTGTTGTTACATTTCAAGGTGCTTGTTGAAAGTGCTTTCAACTTGGTGTGAATTGAATACCATGCAACGCAGCTGACCTTCCCACATTGCCAAGCCCCGTCTCCTATCACAGACACAGAATTATGCTGTGTGTTGAAGTCACACGCCGCTTTTCTTTCAGGCTTCTTTTCCCATCTCATGTCAAAGATGAGCAGAAATGCAAACTAACCAAGGGAGTAAGTTCACGAGTTATTTCAAAAGTAGCGGTGCTTGCGTTTCTCTCTTCAGCTCTAGGTTCTTTATGAACAGAGTTGTCCTGTTTTCCTTTGTAAAAGTGAAAGCGTTTCCGTTCTTGCTGAGCTGAGTCACATGCGCTATGTGCTGGAATCCTTTTATGTAACACTTGCAGAGTGGAGTCATGGGCAGCCCACGAAAATATTTTTTTCTAATTGCAGACTAGGACCAAGAAAAACATGAAACAGCTTTACTCTTGGAATATGGGGAGGTATTTTAGAGATGGTTCCAGCAACACACCATGGAAATTGTCCCAGATGTCAGGGATCACCGTGTCTCCTCAAAGATCTGAGCATGAATCTCAATACAACCTCTGCAGAGGTCAGTCCCACGGGCCTGGAGCACTGAGCTCTTTGTGCCTCTCTTCAACCAAGACAAGGGAAAATCCCTGCGTGGAAAACTGCAGTTGCAAGTAGTATAATTATAGGAGCTTGCTAGAATGGGAAACAACACTGCAGGCACCTCCCAAAACAGCATGAGATGCATCTATTAGCTTCTTGCTGTCCAAATGGTGGCCAAAGTGTGTATTTACTGCAGCTGGCATTCAGATGTTTTATAAGTGACTATTTGCAAACCTGCAATTGCCAAGCAGAACGCGTCTTCCATAGTTATCCTGTTTGTCCTTGTTACCACGTTAATTAAATCCCATAAACCTCCCTTGGAGTGTCTCATCATTAAGGAGTACAACCATTTATGGCATCCACACATGAAGAGTTTAAAGAGAGTCAAAACAAATCATTCTGAATAATAAGCTGGCCACCTCCAGAAGCCTGTCAGATGGTCAGCTTTAGGAGCCTCATTACAGGGTAATTAGTTGCATCTGGATATTCCTCAGGAGCAAATTAACAAAGTGTTTTAAAAAGCATTGTGTAATACTTGAATTCATCCCTTTTGGCAGCTGCATAATCATCGTCTGGGAAGCCATGTAATCCTGTTCTTGCACCTAACGCATTCTTATGAATGGCAGCCCCTGAGCCAATGTTAAAACACATTTACGTGCATTTGAACATGACCAAGAGAAGGTATCTGTACATCAGCCGTGATGTGCAGCTTGGATGGTGGTTTTTAGTTTTATTTTGGTGCTGTTCTGGTTTTAAAAGAACAAGGCTTGTGATACTGCACGCCGCAGGAAAGGCACAAAGGGCATAAGCGCGCTGAATTCAGTATGTGGCGGTTCTGCTCCAGTCAGAGAGCAAATAAATATACTGAAATGTAATTAGGATAACTCAAATATGCACCACAATATATGGCACATGGCAAACAGACTCCAAAAGCAAGTGGTGTATTTTTGCATCCTAACATTTCCTGCATTCCCAAAGCAGATTCTTTCCTTATAATTGCATTTTTGAGATGTAATTAGATGGCCTAAAAATATCTTTTTTCTGTAACAACCCACTTTGAAAGTCAGGTCTCTTTCTTTACTAATTGACTTGCGTAGGAACTGTACAGCATCACCACCAAAATACAGGAACAAGACTTAATGTTCCCTGTCCATTAGATAAAGAAGCAGAAGGATGGGGAGAGCATTCAGTGAAGTTAAACGCTGGTACTAGTAACAGGTGAAGGTAGTGCTAGTAACAGGTGGACTTGGTGCTATGTCTTGAGTAATGCACATGGGTAATTTTGTCTTTTAAAATACTAAATATCATTAAAAAGGAACATACCATCAGTTTATACCACCCCACCACGCAAACACACAAAACAAAATCTGCTTTTTTGCTCAATACTGATACTAAGACTAAAGGGAGATACCAGAGTTACGGCCACCGTGGAGACAGCAGTGCATGCTCAAAAGCTAGCGGGTGTGAAGAACCGCTGGACAGAACGAAATCAGGTGGTGACCGAAGTGTGAAGGATGCTACAGGCAGGGCCTGCAGGATTGCTTTTGTCTGTGCAGTCTGGTTTTTCTGTCCCACAAGTCCTACAAACAAATTCCCTTTTCCATCTATAGAAACAAAACAACCGCTTGACAACATGAAGTGCCAGTCCCAATGGAGGAGTGGGGCGTCTCGAGCGTATCGGACAGATTTGTCACAGCTGGATGTTCTTGCAGATTAAACTGCAGCTGGTTCAAGTTGCAGTTACACAGCCCAGGTGTGGACTTGGCTGGATGAGCAGATGGAGACAGAACAACTTTGTGGTGGAACAAGCCATAGATAAACCACCTGATAATACAAATTGCACTGCACCTTGCCCATTCCTACTTTCCACGCGATTGCTGGATGCCAGTGTGATTCTTTTGGGTGACGCTCTGCCTTCAGGCTCAGTTGCCTCCACAGCAGATGCTCCTGTCCTGGGCCCTGACCACCCCTTGATGCTCGCAGCTCCCCCAGGCTGCAGGGGTCACTTGCTCCCAGCTCCAGTGGCAGAACAGAAGTAAGGACTGCTGGGAAAAGCTCAGAGCTGGGCTGAGACCCTCTTTCCCTTACTCTTATTTAATGGTACGTACGAAAAAAGGGATCTGCAGACCTGAGATGGTGCCAGATTATTGCACACCTGCACCAGGGGTCTGTTCTTTGGGCACTGGGCAACTACAGAGCTTAGGGCTGACCTGAAAGTCATTGTTCTGTCCTGGAGCCAGGCTGGCAGTGATACCTCTCTCCTGCTGGGAGGGAAGCCAAGCCCAGTACTCCTAAGACATGGGAAAGGCCCAGGAGCCGTGCTGCAGAGTCAAAGGCGTAAGGGCACAGGGTGCCCTCTGCCATCCCGGTGCAGTGAAAGCACAACCTAAATGCAGGTAGCTGCGTTAGCTGTTGCTTGCTTCAAGGAAGGATGGAGTTGAGACTAATCTGCTCTATTGAACAAGCTTCCTGCACTTTTTTTTCCCCCAGCAGGTACAATATTTTTATTTAAAAATCCTCTGTCTTTAGTGGTGCATTACAAGGCTTTGACACCAAACTGTAGACAGACCACAGT
The DNA here is from genome assembly GCF_000695765.1 of Mesitornis unicolor. NCBI lineage: Eukaryota > Metazoa > Chordata > Aves > Mesitornithiformes > Mesitornithidae > Mesitornis > Mesitornis unicolor. The sequence continues at coordinate 4,947 of NW_010188272.1, read as the reverse complement.
ACAACAGCTTTACAGAGGCTGGGTTAGCCTCTGCAAAATAACAGAATATAAAAATGAGAGCAATGTGGCAGGGTTCTGGAACCATACCAACTGCTTGGCAGAAAAGAAACAGAGATTTCTTATCATGTCTAGAACAAGATCATCCCTCCTTATCACAGCTGTGGTTGCAACGTAAGCCTAGAGCAGATGCTGGAATTCTAAAGTTCTGCATTATCTGAAAGCAGATCTAGGCTCCCAGCAGGTAAAATGCTGTGACTTGCCAACACCTTGTTTTCTATTTCCCTGCTTCTGCTGCTCCTACCAGTAGTTATGGTTGTGCTGAAAAAGTAAAGGGCAGACATAAAACCAGTTGGATGTGGATTTGCAATCCTGAACACGTGCAGATTTGAGAAGATGATCTGATCTTGTATTCTGGTTCAGTCCTTTTACAGTTAATCTCCCCATTTTCCAACTGTGTAGGAATTGTAGATTTTGGCTAATCCTTCTTGTATGCCTCTGGTGGTTGGAGCTTTTTCCATTGACAAACAGTTCATCAGAACAGCTAAACAAAATCACTGTAAGCTGTCAAACAGAAGACAAATGAGAGCTTACAAAACAGAATACTCGCTGAACTGAGACAAAACTTCCAGCCCCGACAATGACGATGGCGGGGAGCAGAGCCTATCTAGTTATAATTGCCAATTTAGCAACAGCTGAGCCTGTACTTATCTGAATCGGTACTTCTGCTAAATTCATTATGTTTTTGTCCTGTGCTAAGCCTTGACATTAGCAGACACAATGCAAATGCAGTGTTCCAGGGATAGCTCCTCTCAAAAACAGCAGGTGGTGGTTGGTCTGAGGACTGAATCCTAGGGGAAGATTGCTTTTTTCCCTCTTGTGGGCACCGGGCACCTGCTGTTGAGCTGAGATTTTTTCTGAATCTGCCTGCAAGCATCAAGGTGATTTGCATGCACTGATTTTTTTTTCAGTATAGGTTTGTAATCTTCTCGGTTCCAGCCTTTGCCTTTTTTTCCTAAGACCAAAATAGAAATTCACTTTTCTTATTAAAACTTTGATACCGTGCTCTTGAATTCCTGTCTGGATTATGGCTTGGTTTTGGATTGTACCTCGTAACACCAGTATTCTGTTTTATCATGAAGTGGTTGCCACCAAAGACTACTGAACAAATTGTAAATATGCCTCATCCTGTCAAGGAGAGGTGATTGGTGGGAGGTAATTACTGTTTAGCCTGTTGATTTGTTCTCATCAAAAGATGTTTCATGAACAGCACATAAAAGGATATATAAAAATACGCAAGAACCATTTGTCTGAAATAAATTTTGCTCCAGTGCGGTAAAGTGCAGACACGCGTGCAGTAACAAAACAAATGCACTTGCCCTTTTAATGAAAACTGGCATCTCTGGGGGATTACTATGACAGCATTACCTCTCATAATCTAAAAATAATTGTTAACTATAATGTTAGACGTAAGAAGTCCAAGTGAGAAGGAACATGTTTAGAGTATTGATGATGTACAGGTCATGGCATACCTAAAACAGAAAGAGAATACAGAATTTTGAAATTAGACTATTCATTACAATAACAGGGAATGGCAAGACACCGGAGTAAGAAACAAATCTTTTCTCCTTTCATGTACAGGTATACTGCTATCCCTTTTGGGACAGCAACCTTCCAACAGCCTTCTAACCCACACTACATACAGGAGGAACCGTGTCCCTTCTGCAAGCTGGCAGTTACTGTAGTCCCATTAACAGCTTGCTATAAATTGTGCCAGAGGAAAATAAAGTTGGAGGGATGACACAAAAAAAGGCTGTGGGTTACAGACAAGCGAGAAAGTTGCCTTCAGCTGAAATGTGAAATGTTAGACATCCTAAGAGGCTCTGATAGGCCTATCATCAGCAAGGGTATAATTTCCTTTCCCATCATATACTCTCCAAGTCATGGCTGCAGCCCTTCCTTCTTTAAATGTGGGGAGCATGTTTGGTTTGTAGTTTGGCAGTGAGTCAGATCATAGGCATTTATACTGCCTACCGTCTGAGGCATCAACAGTTAAACCAGCTCTGACCAAAACAGCTGCACTTGAGCTCACATGGGGGGTGCTGCTGAAGGGCTGGCAGCACCCATTCTGCTTGGAGCGCGTGTGCGCCGGGCAGGAGAAGCTCAGGTCCTGTCTGTAGCAGAGAGGGTCAGGACAGAGCTTAGCAAGGAAGCTTCAGCTTTCTGAGACTTGCTCTTTAATATGCAGGCACCATCACTTCAGCCTTGCATCACGGTGGTTAGTAGGCATAAGTAGGTCTAAGGCCATTCAGGCTGACAAATCTCTGACTCATCTCTCCTCTCTGCTGGGGTGAAATGCTTTCTGCATTAGCTGAGGCCTTTGAAATAAAAACTGACAGAGGAAAGACAAAAGGGAATTTAACAAAACGTCATAATTAATTCAGCAACATTTTAAATCACCAAGTGCAATGTTATTCAATTTCTGTGAATGGGAAATTAAATAATTCAAAATATTTCAAATCTCATAGAGCAATTATTCAATTGAAAGCTCGAAAGTTCACATCAATCTTCAGAGGGGTGTATTTCTAATGGCAGGACTTCTCTCAAGCCAAGAACATGCATTATCTCTGCAATGTTCTTTTCAAGCCTACAGCTCTGGGGAGGACAATTTATTCATCTGTCAGATTTTATGCACTTCTTGCCATATTTCTCCAAACCAGAAAAAAAAAATAATTAGAGAGACCAAGCAGAATAAAGCCTTTAAATACAAATCAGCTGATTTGGAGTCCCTTCTCCATTTTCTATCTCCTCCAACCACATTGCCTTGTATTTACCCTCGAGTTAAACCAGTCAGATGAGCTTTTGCTCTCTGTGGCAGAATTACAGAAAACAGGATAAGCAGTTTATCCTTCCAATGTGCAAACCAGGCATCTCTTCCAAGCAGATGAATTAGCGAGCCACCACAGCCAGGTGCAGCCCAGGGATGCTCACACCCAGCAGTAAGCCTGACTCAGGGGAAAAGGAAGCTCCTGCTGCAGAAAGGGGCAGACTCTTCCCATATTGCTGTGCAATTCTGTTCCTCATTCACTGTGCGAAGTACGCACTTAATGAGAGTTACTTACTGCTGCCAAAGCAATTTCTCTTCTTGTACTCTGTAATGAAGCCTCATACTGCTCTTCTTTCCCCAGCACTCATGTTCCTGCACATACCTATGCAGAGTACACAGAGTTTCCCCAGACTAGAGTCTGGAGACAAGAGGAGACGATTAGTACAAACTTTTGGAAGGCTAAAGTGCAGGATTCTTTCTGTCAGCCTTGAGCTCTGCAAGGAAATGGTGTTCTCCACTCCCACTTGACGCAGGACAGGTGGTCCTGTGAGATTTCTTTTAATAAGACCGGTGGACAGATGATTTTAATTTCCTTTTCATGTTTCCAATTGCTAAAAGAACCTTGTCAAACTTTAAACAGCTTGCTATGTGGTCTGCAGTGAGTAACTATGGAAGATTTCTTCTGTGATAGTTTGGTCACTTAATGAGAAATTGTGGCAGGTCTCTTGACAGTCTCGAAGCTTGAAGCCAGGAATTGAAAATTAGGTGGTAGGGAGGACTTCAAATTGGTGGTTAAGGTTGTGGCTTTTGTGACTTGTATGAAGAATCTTTCCAAACACCTTGAAAATTTGAAGGTTCAAGCTGCTCAGTTGAGATTTTATGAAACTGAACTGGAATTTCCCAAGAGGAAATTTTTGTGTAAGGGGCACATTAAGACAATAAATGGATCTTAGCACCTTATCGCTACCTGGTGTGCTGTATAGCTGGATCTGAAAGCAGAAAGCCCTCAGCCCTCCAGAGCTCTCAGTGACTTCCCTGCTTAGCCTATCCTGCTCAAAGGCAAAAGGTAACAATGTGGATTCAGCAGCAGCCATAGTGAATGAGGGACCAAGAGTTTGGAGACTAAGCAGTAATTAATAAAAATGGGTAAGAGATTGTGGGCATTAATCTGCCACACAAAGCCCTGGAGCCGCAGAAGAGCTCGGGGTGCGGGGGGCAGTGGGACACAGATTGGATGGAGGCAGGTGAGAAATGGGTGAGATGAGGACTGAGACTGGCTAGGGGAAAACGATATGGACCCAGAAATGGGAGGGAGGAGATGGTCAGGAAGAAGACATGGCGCTCTGTCACCGTCAGAGGCTGGAGCAGAGCGCGTGCCTCAGCTCCTTTGCTGCGTTCCAGCACCTGGAAGTGCCAGCGCTGTGGGCTTATCGCGCAGACACACACGTCCTCGTGGCCGGCACATCAAGCACGTGATGGACCCATGACTCTCCCCATGAGATAACGCGTGTCCGTGTCACTACGGTAACACGTAAGCAAAGCTGCTTCACTTCCTTTCAGTTTACCTTTGCTTTTGTTCGAACACTTGGCAATTACAAGTCTGTGCTACCGGCCCTTTACTGCCAAGCGTCCCCCATGCCAGATGCTAAGAAACACCAGAACCATGGTGGCCTATACAACCTTATTTCTGCCCTCTTTTGTTAAACAATCTGTGTCATGGCCATTCACTCTTTTCCACAACCCCCTGCATGCCTGTCTCTTTGAAACCTGCTTTGAAGGCAAAATTGTTGCTGTTTTTATCCTAGTTTCCCTGTGGTGACTGTTGCTACAGTGCCAAACACTCCATAAGTACAACCTTCCCCAGGGCTGAGCGGGGAGCGAGCAGCGCCGGGGGCCTGCAGCGCCAACGAATTCAACAATCCCAGTCCTGATGCCCCTGACCGGATAAATGTAATTTTTTCCTCAGAGTAATGGGCATTGCATCAGTCATCGCGTTCAACGCACAGCAAACCTGCAGCTCCCCTTGCTACACTCGATGCTGCTGCAAATGTTAATACATGGACAGCCCCCCACCGCCTAAAAAAAAGGAGCCGGCTATGAGGTGAAGCGGGGCCGGCGAAAGC
>NW_010188271.1:0-7193 GCF_000695765.1 Mesitornis unicolor | reverse complement strand
CATGGCAGGGAGGTTGGACTGGATGAGCTTTTAAGGTTCCTTCTAACCTAAACTATTCTGTCATTCTAAGATAGTATCTTCACAAGGTACTTCAAAATTACAATAAAAAACTTGGAGAGAGGGATAAGAATGAAATATCTGAACTGTGGTACTGTAGAAGAGCAAAAGTGGCATATCTGTCTTCCAGTTACATTGATTATGTCATTTTTTCCCTTTCCCCTGCCAGACAAAGCAAACAGAACCTGGGATTATGCTTTTTGGGTTTTTTTGTTCCTTATAGCTGCGTAATTAAAATATTTATGTTCTGTATTTTCAGGTAAAAAAAACCAACCAAACAAAAAACAACAAACTTTTTCATGATGTCAAACTATTGATCTTGAAGCTGAAAATTCTAGTTAAGCTGTTACTAAATATCAAAGCTCTACCTAAAGGAAAAAGTATTTGTTTAAGGAATCTCTCAGGAAAATCTAAAGAGCATCAGGTGCTTCAGTGCTGCTGTCCAAAAGCTAAGAGCATTGTGTGCACAGGAGAAGGGAAACCAGAAGCAGGCAGAGCACTGTAATGTTGCATTGTCCTTTTCTCCACACTTCACAGCTGGCATTGCGAATCACATAGCACAATTTTAATCTCCAATTAGGGTGAAATTACTAACATTCAGGTGCAAATCACAGCAAATGTATTCAGAGGCAAATACAGTACTAAGAATTTAAATTTTTGTGTTGTTTTTCATATGTATATGTACAGATAGAATCCAGAAAATCTTAGTTTCTTCCTCTCATTAGGATTTTATATTATGGTTTGAACATCTCTTATGAGTTGGTGGATAGGTAACTCAGATGATTGTGCAGCGAAAATTCACTGACTGCAAAAGTTTGAAGATGGTTTTATGCCTAATGAATAATTTGGTTTTAGTGGTACAAAGACGATGTATTTTGTGTTAGGTACAAAAGGAGGTTAGAGTCCTGTCTTTATTAGCCAGAATTGCACAGGCTGGATTACAGTATAAAGGTCAAACAAAAATGCAGTGGTATATAGGATATGACTGAGATAGTCATACTAGCTATCACATACATGTGTTTTCTGCAAATGTATCTATGAATGAAAGGGAAGTTGGAAACACATCAAATTCTCTACCTTCCTTCCATGGGTATTGATTGTGTTATCTGTCTGGTTCTCCAGCCCTAAGTTAGTAAAGTATACTCTGAAGTTTGAACTTAAGAATAAGCTTTTCTTTATTTAATTGGTCAGCTTCTGGACAGAAGTGCAGAAATAAAATCATTTTGCAGATCACCTTGCTGATACTCTCACCGTTTTGAGAATACTGTCATAAATGCTGAATAAAATTGAAAGCAGATGGATAAGAAGGAGAAGAACTAACAAATTCTCTGGGCTGAACCCTCATGTAATACTCTGTAAACCCTTTTTTAAAATATTGTATGCACTTGTGTAGTTGTCTTACACAGACACACTTTTTTTGTGGAATATTCATCATTGTATAATGTTTTTCTCATTTGTCATTCAGGATTCTCAGATTTTTGTCTGCTAAAAGAGGTGTCCTACTAACAAATTTCAAATAAGAAGTCTTTTCAACAACAAAGGCAAAATTAAAGGAGGGAAGTGCAACTGTATTAATTTCACAGTATTTAGTTTTACTTTGCTGTTAGAATTTAGATTTCCATAGCTGTATAATATAAACTATGATAATACAGCCTAATCTGCCTGTAGTGGTTAATGTTTCCTGATGTAGAATGCCTATCAGTTAAAGGCAAAACCATTTTTTTTCCTATCTCCAGGGTTTCCTCATTCTCTTGAGAAGCAGCATGAGCTTAGTAAGAAACAGAAAAAAACATCTGCTCTTCTGATATATGTCTTCAGGTGTACCATTTTCAAATTATGAGCTGTAAACATACAGTAACTTCTTTAATACAGTCTCTTATTATCCAGCAGGTCAAGGACTGCTGTTCAGGATTAAGATGTTCCTTTTATAGGTATGAAAGAGGTGGCTTTCAAGTGCATGCTTTGTGTTCAGTACGTCCTGAATAGAACAGCAATTTCCTTGACAAGTGAAGGCATTGGACCTGCTTGCTGGATGCTTTTCTTTCCATTCTGTTTAATGCAAGACATTGTGACCATTAGTATTTATTAAAATAGCTTTTGTCAATCAGTAGAACTTTACTGGAGACCTGTTGACATAGGTAGCAGCTAATTAACTAATTATATGAATGTCTTTAATGTTTTCTAAAACTGTTCTACATGAAACTCTTAAAGTTCATAATACCTTCTAAAGAGAGGATAGAATGGTTTTGATGGTAGAGATGACTTTTTTTTTTCAGTTAATATCATTTGATAGGACTCCTGTGTAAAAAGTTGGTTATAGAAAATTGTTTCCTATTCATATATCACCTATTCATATAGATAGCTATTTGTTTTAAGACAGAAAGTGTGCATATGCATTTAATAGGCCTATACCTATGTCTTTCACCTCTGTAATTTTTAGAGCCAAATACAGGATCTTTGTCAACCCTCACATAGTACTTTTATGGAGTGACTGAGGTTGGAGGCTCCTCTGAAAGTCAGCTCTGTTAAGTGCCTTAAACAGAGCAGGCTAAGCTAGATCAGGTTGTACAGGGCTGTGTTAAGTTGGATTTTGACTGTCTCCAATGATGGAGAGTCTACATACTGTCTGGGCAACCTATTAAGTGTTCAACCACCAACCACCCTCACATTAAAAAGTATTTTTCTTTCATTTTCATGGAAATGTCTGCATTTCAGTTTGTGCCTGTTGCCTTCTGTCCTGTCACTGGGTATGCTGGGTATCTAGCTCTGTCTTCTTTACCACCTCCTGTCAAGTATTTTTTCACATGGCTAAAATCCCTGCCTGAGACTTCTCCAGGCTGAACAGTCCCAGCTCTCTCAGCATCTCCTCCTCGGTCTGTTTATCATTTTTGTGGCCCTTCACTCGACTCATTCCAGTACGTCCATGTGTCTCTTGGAGAGAGACAGGACATGCTTATTCCAGGGATCTGAGGACTGACTCAGCACTCCAGGTGTGTCTCACCAAGGCTAAGTAGAGGTGGATTACTTCCTTCCACCTGCTGACAGCAACTTCCTTCCACAGGTTGACAGCACTTCTAATGCAGTCCAAGAGGCTGTTGGACTTCTTTACTCCAAGTGCACACTGCTGTCTAGCATTCAACTTGTGGTCCACCGGGACCCCAAATTCCTACTCTGCAGACCTTCTTTCCAAATAGTTACACATGAGCTATTGCCTGGTGTCATTCCTCTCCAGGTACATGCAGGTCTTTGCATTTCCCACTGTTAACTTCATGACCCATTTCATCCACTTGTTGAGGCTCATCTGAAGGGTGGCACAACTATTTGGCCTAACAATCACTTCTGCCCGTTTTCTATCATCAGCAAACCTGCTGAGAGTGCACTTTGACCACCTTCCAGGTCATTAATATGAAAGTTGAACAGTACTGGCCTCAGTATGTACTCCTGGGCTTCAGCAGTGACTGGCTTCCAGCTGGACTTTCTGCAACTGAACACATGTGATATTTGTTATCATTCCCAGAAAGGCTACATTATTTTCTTATTTACAGCTTGGTTTCATCAAAGAAATACAACTGTACTTGCAATATCATTGTTACCAGGAGTTGGCAAAATTGCTTATACTAGAACTACATTTGAGTAATCCTATGAAATGTTTTCATTTGGAAGGTTAAATGTGATAGAAAATTGGTAGTGGCAAAACTAGGTCGAATTCAAAGATTACCATATACAGGGAAATAATTCCTCTTTAGTATCATCATTGCAAGAAAACACCTAAAAAATGAAAGGTGCAATAAAAGTTACATTTTGACACTGAGAAATGCTCTAGTTCTCTTTAACATAGCAAGATTGATTTCATTCCCTGGGTTGAGTCAAATCGACTTTGATTCATAGTTCAAAGAAGGTTAAAATACTTTCACATTCCGTTAAATTTTGGTATAATAGTTGTTCAAGGTGAGCTTTTCGTATTGCTCTGTTGCATACTCTAGGGCAATTCAGCTTTCACAGAACCGGACAGTGTAAAGTAGTTGTACCTGTGTGATTATAATTACTGGATGTTTGTGCAGTACAAAAATTTTATCCATGTACTTGCCCCAAACTGAAAGTCTACTTCTTTTTAAGAAGCACCTTTGATGAAAAATCTGCTTTCCTTATGTCTACTTTGCTTTCTAAAATACAAGGGTACTGAAAATGAATACCATTAACGGTGTGTTAAAATGTCATTTCATTCTGTTTTTGCAATTTAAATTGTTGTGTAAGACAACTGACACAAACTACAGTCATTACATTTCCATATACCAATCAAGTCATGTAATCAACGTTCAAGTTTAACAAGTATATGTGGAAAATTCTCCCTTTTTTGTAGAAAACAAATCTATTGAGTATTTTCATAAATACTTTGATCCTTTTCTGGTCTCCTTAGTGTATAGGCTGCATATGAAAAGCAGAAGTTTCTTGCCTGGAGCTCCATTTCTGACCATTGATTATGGAATTCTGCACTGTAGAGATTATTTTGACTATTTCTTTCTACAGAAAGAGAAGAATTTGTTTTATCATTCTACATCTATAATTCAAAAAGAGTATGATCTTTATGATAAATTGTATTTATAATAATAAATTTAAGATAACCAGTGTGTGTAGGTCATCCATAAAATTCATTTTCAATACACTATTTTATGCAGCTGAAAAAATTTGTTTCTCTCTTGTGATCTTGGAACAGAAAACCTTTATACTTGAAGACAAAGTGTAAGGTGATCTCTTACAGTAGATATGATCAGAAAACATCTTTTTGGGAAACAGTAGTAGAGTTGGAAGTTGTGCTGAAATATTTGTGTGTTGCTTACTATGTAAGGAACTTTTAGGAACTTTTACTACTATTTAAGGGTCTTTTAATAACCTATTTTGGCATACATATTTATTATCCTTTACTAAAGAATGCTTTCTCTTCTACCAATGGATGGTGAGAGACAAAGGAAATAAAGTGGTAAAATTTGTTTTGCTCAACTAATCTTTTAGTCAATTTAATATGCTTTTAGAAATAATTGTCAAACTAATGTTAATAATTTTTTAATTCAGTTCATTTTTAAGGTAAAATTGTTCAAAAAATAAATATTACATTTTTATAGACACTAAAGTTGTTGTTCTAACCTGTATGTCAAAAATATACCCAAAATTATTGCCCAGTTCTGCAAAATTTTTGATGCCAAGCTGATTTCTGTGTTAGATTTTCTTTCTTTGTTACAAAGAAGAAAGGCTGCACTTAATCACCAAGCAAAAATGATGGGAAAAAACAGTATTTATGTGAAAGCTTAGGAATGTTTTAACTGACTTTTACATTTCAGTATCAGTAATTAATTATGTCATTTTTGCTGTAGATTTGTCACTCTAAGCGTTAAAATTTTCACAGATCTTTTATTCTTACATATGACTTTTGGTATGGCTTTTGCTACATTTTTCTCCAGGGCTTAAATATTTGTATGGTTTATTTATCATTGAAATAGTACCAGAGTAGTCTTGTCATCCATATAATGATACTATGAACTTGCAGTGACAAGAACACACCATAGACTCTGGTTCGTTTGTTCATTCGTTCTGATGCTATCAGTCCTGATTCTGTAAGGTATTGAATATGTGCTGAACTCACCAGCTTTTCTGCACTTTCACTCACTCCTTCCTCTACCTTCAAAATACACAGAAAATGAGACTGCTATGCAATTAACTCAGTGAGCATTCTTGGTCTGGTTGATGCTGCATATGTCTCCTGGCACTGGAGCCTCAAGGGCCGGGACATGACTAGAAGTGACAGTGTGCCATTTCTTGATAGTCAGCTGTTCTGTGTGTTTAAGTCTGGTGGTTCAGCTCCAGAAATAGCACCAAGAAGGGTTAAAGAAAGTTACTGCTAACATGAACTTCCAGCTGCTGGTCCAGTTTTGTGCTGTAAAGAATACTTTCCACTACTGAGAAAATTCTGTTAGCGTAAGGTTAGATGAGGGTCTTGTTTGCCATTCTACTCTTACAAAGAAACATACTTAGCTTTTAAAAAGATAAAAATTGGTAACTGAAGATGGGTTTTGGAAGCAGGTATGGAAATTAATTTTTTTAGCTAAAATGTTACTTGTAAAGATTTGAACAGTGTTTTTTTGAGCATGTATGCATCCAATCATGACTGTAATCTTCTGGGGCAATTTCACAGTCTGTAAGTAGCTTTAGTCATAATAATGGTAGTGTAAAGACATTAAGAGGAATAAATAACTGGAAGTTTAGAGTGATTAGTCATCTTAAATAGTGCAGCATTACACTTGGGACACTAGCTGTGACTCAGTGGGTTATTGGCTCAATTTTGTTTAAAGTCTCTCAGTCCAACCAAGAAACAACTATGAGATGTGTGATTTAGGGTAACCGTGTAATTTAAGTTTCTGTTAGAGCATGTTCGAATGGAGGGTTCAGACCAGTGTAGCTTGTCTTGCTTGTCACCCTGTTGTGACTAAATAATTGATGATGACTTGTTTTTGTGACGTTATGTTATGTGACATCATAATTGATGAAGATGTTCAAGACTGAGGTTGTTAGATTGTTAGATCAAAGAACAAAAGAGCCTGAGATATGCAAAGAAGTAAAATTGTCCTGGTTTTGTGTATATTTGATGGTTCTCTCAGAAGAGAGATAGATGCAGCCCACTTTTTGCCCATATTTAGGTTCTCATTTGCAGCTCTCCTTCCTTACCTGAGCTCTGACTTGGGCAGTCTATTGTGGGTCAAAGGTTTTTGTAGGCTCAGAGCATGTTTTAGAGATCAATCAGGGCATTAGGGTGTTTTGTGGAATATTACATTTGCTTTGTCTCTGAGTGTTTTTAAATTAAGACTTCCACAAAGATAAACATAGTCTTTAATTCCTACAAAACAGTTGGAGAATGAAAGACGTTAATAACATTTGTAGTCTTGGTCACATGGCTGAACTTTCATTCTGCAAACTGATCTTTCTTTTGGAGGTGGAAAACTGATGAAAATGATTACTTTTAGAATACAGAGATTCAGTAGTGCCTGTATTCACATGTGACTATGCAGTACCTAATGTGGAACCTAGAAGCTTAAGTAACCTGAAGGAAAGATAGCTTCACAGAATCACAGAATATTAGGAATTGG
>NW_010188270.1:7775-11921 GCF_000695765.1 Mesitornis unicolor | reverse complement strand
GGTTTGTTCAGGCCAGACTTTGCATTCAGTAAAAAACAGCAAAAGCACCAGATCTCCCACGCCCCGAATCCACACCCTCCTGGTCACCAAGTGCTTCCTAGGAACAGTGAGGAGATCTCCAGGCCTGTTTTTCCTGGGAAATCGGTGCGACACAATAGCATCTTCAGCTGGAGCCCCGCAGACGTGTGGCCAACACCTACAGCCCTTCCGCTCCCTCCCCGCCCTCGGTTGTTTGTTTCCTCCGGCATTTATGGGTCAGCTGGAGTCAATGAGCTCGAGCACGGCCCCTGGCGCTTCCCAGGCCCTTATGGATGGAATGATGGACACGGGGACATGGGGACAGGGATGGGGACAGGTTGGCCTGGAAAACGCTCCGGCAGTGTGTGGCTGAGGTGGGAGACCCTGTGTTTCAAGGTAGTGCAGGGCCAGCTCAGAGACTAAGAAATGGAGAGTTGACTCCTATGTGCAGTACATTGGGAACAGTTTAATATTGATCCCAGCGTGGAGACCAAATGCTGTGATAAATTGAACTATAAAATAGAGCTGCTATTTTACAACTTTTAGGCTATATTTAAACTAAATGACGATTGATCTTTTAAGAAGTTTGACTGTATTCAGATTTACATTTTCATCGTCAGAGCAGATCAAAGGATTTCCTGGGAAAGTTTAATTTAAGAACATTTTTGGGACATACACCTGTGTTGTTGCTGTATTTGGTGCACTCAGACTACGTCGCCACAGCTCTTCCTCGTCGCCACCCAGCATCACCCCCAGCAACAGGACAGGAACCACCCTGCACATCTGCTCTCCGGTGAGGAAGAGCTCTGGATCCAGGCAAGGAGCTCGTGATGTCCCCAGTGTCTCTGGCAGACCACCGTGCCCCACTCATGCCAATGGGGTGCCTGGTTCAGGGGTTGTCACGCTATGCAAAGCCATCTCCTGGTCCCTTGCCGCTGGCAGGTCCTGCTCAGAGGACACAGGGTCAGACCACATTTGGGAACTGCGGTGGCACAGCACCAGGCCCTCGCCTGCCCAGCACCACTGGCACCACGAGCTCCTGCAGCCGCACGGGATCCAAAGAGCACGGCAACGTCAGAGCCGGGGCAAAGTCTGGCGGGACGCAGGGAGGTGTGAAAGGCAAAGCGCCGTCACGTGTGCCCAACACACGTGAGTGCCGGGGAGCATCCGCGCTGCTGCCCGGCACAGCCCAGCAACATGCACAGGAGCAGAGCAGGCCCTGGTCCATGATGGCTCCCATGCGCCCATCTCCTGCAGGCCCTCAGGAGTAGGGGAATCGTCCCTTCCTGTGGGCACCTTGGCTGCACCGCGCTGTGGCCGTGCTGGACGATGCATCCCAGCCCATCCCGTCCTGGTGCTGCCCTGGGATGACCGCACCGCCCAGGCGCGAGGATGAGTGGGTGCGTGTGAGGGTGCCTGTGCCCGGCCAGGGCATCGCCTCGCATGGGGCTTTGTCTGCACCATCACTAATAATATCAAGGTGTTCTGCCAAGTTCCTTCCAGCAAACCTATGACTTCATTCAAAGTGACAGGGGACCTGATTTATTATACTAACGAGCCGGCGATAAATAAACATGACCTGAGAGAATCCCAATCCCACAATTCCATTCTTGTTCGGCTCCTTGGGGGAGATGAAAGGTTTCCTGCAATTTCCCAGTGCTGCCCAGAATCTCCCCTACTTGATCTGCCAAAGCTTTCTCCTGCTGTCGAGCCTGGCATTTGATTGAATTGACAGAAGCGGCTTATTAATTGTACTAATGAGGGGCTCAGCAATATGGAGTGGTGGAGAGAGTCCAGTGTGGCTAATAAAACGCTCAAAGCTGAGCAGAGCACAAGGTCACCGTGTTGCCAGGCTACTGGCTAAGCTGCCTGGAAAACGAATCTGTGAACCAGTAGGTGACTCTGGGAAAAATATTGCTCCATAACTCACATAATTAATAGGACAGTGATGCTTTATTTTCTTAGGAAGAATATCCAGTGGGGCGGGTGTGAGCGCAGCCGTCCCCGCTCCCCGGAGCAGGCAGGGGCCGAGTGGCTGCGGCTGGCGCTGGCGTTTGCTGTGTGCGGGGTCTTTTGTGGCTCCACCGGTGGCTGCCGGGGCTGTGCCGGGGCTGGGGTGACGGAGGCTCCTCCTGGTCTTGCCCCTTCCCAGCAGCACGGTTTGGGCAGGAGCAGATTTGCTCGCTGTGGCATGCAGGAGCCCAGGGCCAGGCAGCCCGAGCAGGCGTGGGGAAGGTGTCGGCGCTGTGATGGGTTTGGTGTGGCCCAAAGGGAGGTTTCAGAGCTCTGGTAACAATGAGGGACTGTCCCACGTTTGACCTGTGCTGCTTTCCCAAATACCACCGCAGGCAGAGATAAACAAGGCTGATTAGAGCTAGCAGTAACTGTAAATTTGGCAAGGGGATGTTCTCGGGATCTCTGATCTCCTGAGACAGTGATTCCCACTGGGAGTTTACCATACAGCCCCCAAGGGTTTACAGCAATAAACAGGAATATTTTTGCTTCAGTAGGAAGGAAAAAGAAAAAAAAAAGGACAAATACTGATCTTAATCTCTTTATTTGCAACCAGTTTTGGAGCCCCCATTCAAGTTCTCCAAATTGCAGCTCACCAGGGGAGCTCATTCTCATACCCTGCCGCGGGAGCCCTCTGCTTTGCAGGGAGGCTCTGCCTAAAGCAAACACTGAAAAAGGTCATTAATCCTTCTGGCTCATCTGGGACTTGGGGCCATGGCGCTGGGGGCTCCTGGGGGCTCCTGTGTGCCCCTCTGCCTGGTCCCCGTGCTGGGGGGTCTGTGCTGGGAGCACTGGTGGATCCCTGACAGGGAGTCGTCTCCAGGGACCTGTGACAGACGCACGGACACGGCTGTGGTGGCTGACGAGTGGCAGCTGCTGAGCCACAGGAATAAAGTTCAGACAACTCGGCGGAAAGTTCTCCTTACAAAATCCACCACGTTAATGTCAGGGGAGTGAAGTAATGTGGCAGAAAAGGCTTCGCCTGCAGATGGGATCAGGGAGGCTTTATCTGTCTGAACAGGAAGGCCAGGAGGGCATGAAGGGATGGCAGAGCCCCTTGTCTCTGACCGCTGTGGGTGTCCCTGCCTGAGTGGGGCCAGGTCCTGGCCCTGTCCCTGTCCCTTGGCTGGTGCTGGTCCCCACCATGTCAGGCTGGGATGAGCCGGATGCTGCTCACACTGTGACGAGGTGTCAGGGCGGGCAGGACAGGACGGTTCCCCAGCCCCTGCCCCTGGGTAGCCCATGGCACACGGCTGGGAACTGGGCACCGGCATTGCCTGGAAGGAGCCGGGGAGGAAGGGCAGGAGTAGGCAGGGAGGAAGGGCTCCACACCAGGCTCCACGCCGGGCCTCACCCCCTGGGCTGCCGAACAATGGCAGGGAAGGCGGCGGGGAGCTGGGAAGTGCTGGGACGAGGACAGGACACGCTCCAGTCGCCTGCGCCCTGCTCCTGCCGGAGCCCAACAGGCTCCCTCCTGCTGGCACTCACCTCTGGCCGCGGCCCTGTCCCTGCCCAACGATCCCTGCCCCACAGATCCCTGTCCCACAACTCCCTGCCACGCTCTGCCCTGGCTCCTCTCCTCTCCTGCCCTTCCCTCCCGGAGCTTTTGTTTCCTGTCTCTGCAGGGAGATGGGTCCAAGGCTCAGGTTTCCAAGCTGGAGAAGCCGTTTCTTCCCCTACAAATTGCCCCTGTTTTGTTCCGTTTCCTGGTCCCCCCTCACATGGGCCGGGGACGGGGCAGTGTGGTGTTTGCCCACTGTCTCCCAGGGACAACACGGTGTGTGGGGACCACAAGGCCCCGATAGGCTCTGCCTGTGCAGCCCAGCCCAAAGCTGCAGCTCAGAGCAGCCCCCGAGCCGGGCAGCACAGGGTCCTGATGCAGCTTCATGGGTGCAGTGCCTCACTAGACACAGACCTCAGCCTGGGGCTCAGGGGTTTTTCAGGGAGAAACGGGTGTTACGATCCCCCTGCTCGCCCTGGGGTGGGCTCCGTGCCTGGGGTTGCAAACCTCTGACATCCAACAGAGCCCTACATGGCGTCAGGGGTCTGCAGAGGCGCAGACCCTGCTCCAGAGTCCATGAACTCTGCCCCGTGCATGGGAGTTTTGGCTGTGTT
>NW_010188270.1:7479-7759 GCF_000695765.1 Mesitornis unicolor | reverse complement strand
TCAAGGTTTCCGGGTGTGAGGGCTCCTGCCCTGCTGCTGGGGTCTCTGGGCAGGGTGGACCACGCTGCAGCATCCTGCCCTCGCCTCTGCACCCCCAGTGCTGAGGATGCTGAGGCCCCCCCCACCAAGCTCCTCTGCCCGGCTTCTCTTGCCAGCTTGAAATTCACTTGGGAAAAAAATACTTAGACTAACAAATAACAAACCTGGCAGCTGGCCAGCGATTCAAAGGCTCCAAAAACTGAGCCGAAATTTGCAGCTGGCCACCCTCCCTTGCCGGCTT
>NW_010188270.1:7180-7435 GCF_000695765.1 Mesitornis unicolor | reverse complement strand
GCAGCACCCGCGGCGCCTGCAGTGGAGCGCGCCGGGCCGGCCACAGGGCATCGTGCGTGCCCTGGCACCGCTGCCGGGCCGGGCAGTGCCGGTGAGCCCGTGCCCAGGGCTTTATTCTCACAGAAAGGGTTGGGGAAAATGCCGTGGAAACTGTTTGCAAACAACCGACCTGCTGCGGGAGGCAAGGTGTGTGCTGGGCCCTCTGCATGGCCGGGTGCAATGGGGCGGCATTGCCCACCTCTCCCATCTCCCGCC
>NW_010188270.1:0-7054 GCF_000695765.1 Mesitornis unicolor | reverse complement strand
TGGAGAGCGCGAGAAAACACAACAGAGCCTGGCAGAGGGTCGGGCTCCTGCCGGGTAACGCAGACCGCGCTAATACTCACTGACACCGGAGCACAGTGCTGCGGGGGAGCAGCGGAGCTGAACGGGCGGCTGCCAGAGGGGCAGGGTGCTGGGCCGTGCCCCCCGGCCTCCCCATGCCCGGGAAGGGGTGTCATGGGGCAGGGTAATTGGATCCTGGGATTTGCTGAATGATACCGTGGATTATTTCACAGCCATCATGTCACAGGGTAATCTCGTTACGGCATTACACGGCCACGCGCACGCGCAGCCTGTGGCAGTGACATGGGGACCTGCCGGGACCTCCCTTTGCTGGGACCAGCGGGCGGGGGCGGTTGGACAAGGGGGGCTGGTGCCACTGGGGACCTGAGGCTACTGAGGCACACAGGAGGCTGGGCCGTGCTGCGGGGCTTTGCTGCGGGGTGCAGAGTCCCCAGGATGTGAGGGGCCTTGGCAGGTGCACTCCTGCTCTGGGGCACTGGGGATGGGGTCTCGTCCATCCTGGGGGAGCTGAGCCCAGGGGAATGCACCCAGAGCATGGACTGGGATGTGGTGCGTGACCCGGCAGCGAGGTCTGTGGATGCTGCTGCCTGGTGACTCCACACCACGCACCTCTCCCTGTGCCCCCTCAGCTCACTACAACGCAGCCGGACGCTTTTCTGCAGTGTAACGGAGGCGAATCGTCACTGAGATGGAGTAAACATGTAGGTGTGCGAGAATAGCAGACGAGCGAGGGCAGCCGCAACCGCAGCTTCCTGCCCTGTGCGATGGAGGTGACAGAGACCGCTCCGGCGCTGGGGCACCCAGAGCTGCACAGGGGGCTCAGGATGGGACAGCAGCTGCCCAGCGGAGCAAGACCCCAGCCCAGCAAGACCAGTGCCCGGCTTCCCCAAGCCCAGGGGTGATGGAGGGAGGTGCGAAACCCCGGTGTCCTCCTCTTCCTCCCCGTCCCTCCGGTTTGGGATGGGGAAGTGGAAACAGCAAGGCAGCGCTGCCCAGTCCCATGAGAGCTGCTGCCAGCCCAGCCCTGGCACGGGGCGCAAAGTCTGTGCTTTACAGGGGATTAATGATCTTTGGTGCTTGTGCCCCAATGAACTTCCACCCAGAAAATTAGTATTTGTACCCGGCAACAACAGGTTTAATAAAAAACAAGCTTTTATAGCATTTTTTGGTTTGTTTGCGCCCAGCTGAAGCACTGAAATCTGACACATTGCAGCTGCAGCCAGCTCTCCCACAGCAGCATCCAGCAGGTTAACTTTGGACTGGGATGATAACGAATTATCTGCTAAGCACACATGTGAAGGGAGCCCAACGCTGGTGTGTTTGTCTTGTCTTTAGCTGCTCCTACTCCAATTTTCTCTGACTTTTTGTATTACTCGATACATTTTGTTCTTTTAAGCCTGTAAAGCAGGGAAAGGGTAGCAGTGCCTTTCTCCTAAGACGGAGCATGACCTCCTGCTTAAAAACAAGGGCTGGCTTTATCCCGGAGCTGGGCTGGGGGAATAACAGAAATGTCTGTTGTCCCACAAAAGACTAACTTATCAGCTATTATTATAGAGGGGATGATAATTCAGAATAAGGAGCTTATTAGGCACGTTTAACCCTGTTCTCTGTTTGTGGAAGATCTGGGATTTGTTTAGGTGGTAGCTGTGGTTGTTGCAAGGATTTTCTTCTGAGGGATTTTGGAGACAGAGTGTGCCTGTGCCGTGGCTGCTGTGCTGTGAACTGCTGTGCCATGGCTGCTGTGCCATGGTGTGCAGGTAGGGTAAAACCCATCCTACGGGCTCCTGCCTGGGTGAGGACCCATCCTGGCTGTACCTGGGACTCAGCACACTGCTCTGTGCAGCTTCTGCCCTCGCTGCTCAGCCATCAGGGTCTGTGTAAACCAAACACCAAAAGCACACAAAGAAAACAGAACTGAACTTGCCAGTGAGAGCTAGTTTTGACAGGCGCTTTGCAGTGTTTACCCAAACCTCATCCCTGGTAATGTGGAAGGCAGGACATGGGGTCTGTAAAAGGGTGTTCTTCCCCACAACTGTTTTCTTGCTGCTCACTGCTATGGACAGCCCCATCTCCCGCAGACCAGACACACGGGGTGTTTTGTGAGGGGGCTGTGGGCAAGGAGGGGACATTGGAGTGGGACCTGCAGAGGGGAGAGGCTGTGGGCAGAGCGGTCAGAACATCCCAGCAGAGCGGGCAGAGCGTCCCTGATTAAACAGCAGCTGCTTCCCAGGGAAAAGGCCCTGCATCCTGCTCCAACCCTTGCTGCTGATCTCTGTGGCAGCAGAATGCAAAGTCCCAAAAGACTGTACTGGGGCCAGCTCTGCCTCCAGCTTTTGGTGTGCTTTGGTGGTGCCGGACTTGGGCCTGTGTTTGTGCAGGGAAGGGATGGCGCCAGCTCCAAACGAGCCTTTGGGATGGCTCTGGCCAATGCCCAGGGCCCCACCGCCTCCGCTCCCCGCTCCCCCAGCAGTGGGTGCTGCTCCCCTCTCCCCAGGGCTGGGAGCAGCACTGAGATGGGCCCTGGGAGGGAGCAGAGCCCGGGTGCCCCCCCTCTGCCCAGGCACGGCTGTGTCGGTGCACGCAGCGGCCGCGAGCTCCTCTCCGGGATTTTCCCTCCAAACAAGTGTGGTTTACAAAGCTGGGGGGACGGAGCCTTTCCTGGCATTGTCAGCACTGGCTCCTCGGGAGAGGAACAAGTGGGGTTTGGGAACAAGCAGCACGACTGTGTATTTACACAGCACACAATGGCTCGTGTGCTTACCGGCGCAGGATGGCAGCACCGGAGGCCGTCCTGCTGTGGGTCCTGCAGTGAGGAAAGACCAAGCCAGTGACACTGTTAACTCAGCCACGGAGACACCAGTGCACAGAGCTCTGTGCTTGCCCCGGTTCAACCGCACACTGGCAGCCAGGGATGCCCAGGTGTAGAGGCAGGAGCAGGCTCCATGCCGTCCACAACCTGTGCATTCGGGCCAGGAAATCCCAGCCCTCTGGCACTTGCCAGGCTCCAGGTTTAAAAATACTTAAGGAAAATAATCCTCCAGGCTCATCGAGGCCAAAGCAATTCTGGGCAGGTTTCAGAACAAATACTGGGGGTTGTGTTTTGTCTGTTCTCTGCAGGCGCTTGGCTCGGTGCTCGCAGCCTCCCCGGGGACACACACAGCCGTGACGTTTCGGCGGCCGTCGTGGCTTCAGAGGGGAGCGCACCAGGCAAACCATCCACTGCACACACAGGGCAGGAGTGCTCGGCCCCGCTCATCAGCTAGGAGCGGCCCCATGGTGGCTGAGGTGTTCATGGGGTTTGTGAGTGCGGTGTTTCACACCCAGGGCCACGGCACTCACCATGGCCAGCACTTGCCCTCCGCTTTGGCCTTGGCAGAGCCCCGATGTCGCTGGACCTGCTGCCCCACAGCTCCCTGGGCTCATGTCCCAAACTGCAAGGGGCCCACCAAGTGATCCCTAGCTGGGGAGCACAGAGGCAGCAGAAGCAGCTGAACGTGCCATCCTCCCAGAGCCAGCGCAGTCATCAAACCCAGCAGCACTGGGAACTGATGCTAAGGATGCACGGTGTAGGGAGGGAGAGGCACTGCAGCCTGTTTGGAGACTGAGACATGGCCGTAAATGCCACAGCCGCTGGCAGCTGGGGACCACACAGGGCAGTGTCACCAGGCTACGAAATGAGGTGGAAACAGGC
Source organism: Mesitornis unicolor (assembly GCF_000695765.1). Lineage (NCBI taxonomy): Eukaryota > Metazoa > Chordata > Aves > Mesitornithiformes > Mesitornithidae > Mesitornis > Mesitornis unicolor. The sequence goes on along the minus strand of NW_010188270.1, from coordinate 3,324 downwards.
TCTGTGGGCAGGGATACAGGGAGAGGAAATGCAGGTGAGGCAGTGTTATCGATGTACAAAGTTATTTAGTGCAGGATATGGTTAAATTATTTGCAGAGCCCCCACCTTTTCCTCCCCACCCCAAGAACAGGAATGGAGTCATCGAAACAGCGTGTTCTGGACAGCAGTGATCCCGCGGGAGAGCAGGACACGGTGAGTTCCCTCACCGCCATGACCTGGTACCCTGCCTCCTTCCTTGGGGTCCCCAGCTCTGACAGAAAGCTCTCTAGAGGATGATCCCAGTGCCTGGCGTATGCAGCAGAACAGGATCTGGTGCTGGTCAGACTGGTTTGGGTGACCCCAGCTCTGAGGGGACAGCAATGGGGCTGGGCTGCAGCCACCAGCATCACCCTGAGGACGAGGCCTCCTTGTCCCCTGCAGCTCACGGTGATGCCCCATCCTGGCTAAGGCACAGCCACTCCCAGGAGATGTCATTCCTAACCCCTGCGTGCGTGGGGGTTCTGGCAGCATCTGCCATGGACCCCAGCATTGGCTGCTGATGAGCGGAGGGACAGCGCTGCCAAGATGTGCTTGTCAGGCGGCCAGCACTCGGAAACGGGGAAGGAGAGCGTGGAAGCAACGAGTCACTGCGCTGGGAACATATGGGATGGCAATCTGCCGGAGGAACAACGGCCCCCACAACTCCCTGAGGAGCGAGCAGAGACCCTCCCGAGCCCTCCTAGAGCAGAGAATTAGCACTGGGAAGTGCATTGAACAGCATTGCCTTCCTCTGGCTCCAGGGATGGCAAGGGAGGAGGAGCAGAAACACTGCTCCTGGTGCCAGATGAGCTCCTTGGCAAGAGGTGATGCAGTGTGAGAGGCCCACAGAAAGGACCTGGAGAGCCCTCACCCCTGGAGAGGGGGAAGGCACAGTGCCTCAAGGCAGGACCACAGCGTGCGTCTGATGGCTCCTAACATTCGCTGTGTGGTCTCCATGCCAAGATCCCTCATTTCTAGGCAAGCTCACCAAGGAGAGCATCCTTCTCCTGGCAGCCCAGATCAGGCGGGACATCTCTGGGGAGACACAGCCTTGCCAAGGGATGGTCTGTGTCCCCTGGGGACGTGTGTGTGAGCCTGATGTGTGTGACTCTGACACGTGTGAGCAGGACTGCAGGTGGAGGACAGAGTGGCAAGAGGGAGGGAAAGTGTTGACCTAAATGAGCATAAAGATGACCACAACAGCAAGGGTTTTCCAAGGCATATTAGTGGCCATTTTGAACGCCTTATCAGCAAACACTCTCTTCCTAAGACAGGTTATTTTCCAAACAATGACAGAGGCTGTTACTCCAGCACACGTCTGAACAATGTTGTGCCTTCATCGGCCGAGGGAGGCAGAGCCCGTGTGTCCCCTGAGGACGGCTCCGACGCCTGCTCTTCCCCATCCATTGTCACTGGGTTGCCTGGAAGCTCAGTTAATGTGAAATATGAATCCAAAAGTTCAGAAAACCTTTTTCCAAAGCCTAGTCAGGAAACTAGGATGGATATCTCAAAAGAACAGACTTTCCCAAGAGATTTCCAATAATTCCTGGATTTGGACTCATGTTGTTACCTCTCTTATCAAGCAGGACATGCGTATTCATCGCAGATGGGATGACTAGACTTGTACACCTGCTAGAGACATTAATTCCAAGAGAAACCAGAGCTAATGATTGTATTTTGAGTTTACTACGGGTCCTTAGTATTTACAGCGGGACACAGAAAACCTGAACTCGAATTGCTGTGCCGTGGCCTCCCTCGCAGTCTGGAAGGAAAACGGTTTGGCTATACCTGACTTTGAACTTTCGTGTCCAGTAGCAAGACTGCAAGACTGCTTAGAGCTGCTTTTCAAGGACAGCTTTGTTGCCCAATATCCTGAAACAATATCCTGTTTTCCTCACAAGAAAAAAATTCTTAATGGGATTAATATTAAATCCGTCTTTTAAAGGAGACAAAAATGCAGCGGCACAGCACAGGAAGGTCTCCTTTCCCCTTTCCACAGGATGGGGGGGACAGCAGCAGCGCAGTCCTTCAGCTCCCTGCCTGATGCTCTCAGGCACTCACGGGCCAGCACTGCAGAGCACTGGATCCCCGTGAGCATGGCAAGGATCCCAGTCAGGATGGCAAGGGTCCCAGCTAGGATTCTTTAACTGGACCCCAGATAGGATGTTACAGAATGGCAAAGCTAAGCAGCACTTTGCGTTTGATCCGAAATTGCCCCTTTAAATTGTTATTCATCCTGTTGTGTAAACAAAACAGTGCAGACCTCTCCCTGGCGCAGAAGGAGCCGCACCGAGATAACCGCCCACCCACTCGCTCTGGTTACGGTGTGCGCTCAGAAGTGGGTGGGTGAGTTTGTTCTAGTCCCTGGCTGCCCTTTGCTGGGTGCACCTGGTGCATCGGGTGCCTCGACACGCACAGGGCAACCCAGGAACGTGGGCTGCGCCGGCCAGGAGCCGTGGTTTCCTTTGATACAAAAAGGTTGGCACCTCTGCAGCTGCTGCGGGCTCCACCTGCGCAGTGCCACTGCTTTTGTCCTTCTTCCCCTCTCTCGCCTCCCAGTTGAACTGCACTACACTTCTTTCCGCCCTGAAACAAATTAGAGCATTAGACATGCAACCCAGAAGACAATTAGCATCATTAGGCTGCAGAACGGCCGCTCAAGGAGAACATCCAAGGGTAGCAGTGCTTTTGTGCGGTATTGGGTACGGGCGGGGATGGGGAGCCCCAATGCAGGGGGTGCATGGGCAGTTCTGCACCGGGAGGGTGGGGATCTCTGCCTGGGACAGGGACGCCGTCCAGCAAGGGCCCCTCTGCACACCGAGGCGCTGTGCACCCCAGGCCTGGGCCTGTTTTCTCCTGCAAAACCGAACTGTGAGGCGAACACCGACGGCCTCTGGCTCATCCCCAGCCCTGCTCACATGGCTGTTTGTGGCATGGAGAGGTAGCCATCGGTCACAGAGGGTCTTGCTCCAGCTGAAATCGTGGCAGATACAGAAACATCCCTCCCTCAGTGCAAGTCCTGGCCTTCGTGGGAGCACAGGCTGGCAACGGACAGAAATTTGGTGGTGAGCACGTAAAGGGATCAGAAGAGTTGGTGGGTTTTGACACGGCCGCTTTGCAGCACTCTGCACCCAAAGGGAGCCCTGCGATGGGGTGGGTAGAACCTCGGAGAGCGGGGCCGCGTCAAGGCCCGGCGGCGTGAGGAGAAGGGACACCGTGTGCTCCTCCGGAGGACACCGTGAGGAGTCGCTCCTTGGGGACAGGTCCAGAGCCTGGCGTTGCGCCGGGCGGGGTCTCGGCCGCATC
>NW_010188269.1:0-923 GCF_000695765.1 Mesitornis unicolor | reverse complement strand
TTATCCTTTGATGTTTCCCAGAAAGAAACTGTTATATCCGTTGTGAAATTACAACGTTTCAGAGCCAGCGAACCAGCCGTGGAGTGGTAAAATAATTTAATTAAAAATAATAATAATATGAGGACCCGAGCTTCCGCAGAGGCACTTAAAAGCTGACACATGCCCCTCCGTCTCCCCTCTCCCTAGCGTTCCCAATGCTTCCTGACTGTCGTTTGATGGGAATAATTAAAAATAAAATAAACCCACGCTGGACGGGGACTCGCAACTCTCGTTTGCAGCGCGCTGTCCTTACCCTGCCTCTCTCCAGACGGCCTCTTGCCGCACAGCCCTGCTCTGGGGAGGCAGAATAGCGCACAAAAGCAAATCGCTAAAATCATAAAACAAATGTTGGTCTTTTACCATATTAAGCATAAATAAAACTGTAACTGGCTACCCACTTTCCCCCTACTACAAAAACTCTTCACCTGTATTTAAATGGCACGTCTTTAATTACAGCAGTTGGGGATGTATGAGGCTGAAATGAAATTAGCAGTCATTACCAGTCCTTTAACTCTGTGGTGCTTTTGATCAGCACTAAATTAGCTTTCCAGTCCTAACAAAGGCTCTATAGCAAGCAGTGGGCTGTAAATAAGACAGCTCGACCTGCCCTCAACACCTTTTCTCTTGTCAATCACAGCTCTATCATTCAGCCCAAGATTAACCTTTATCTACCAAATTCTTACCAAAAAAAAAAAAGAGGGGGAGCGGAAGGGGGAGAGGGAAAAAATCCAACATCAAATTTAACTTTAACTGTAACTAAAAGGACCTTCCCTTTAAATAGTATTATGAGTCAAAACGTCAAAATCGATCTTTTCCCAACCCAAATTGCCGTGCGTCAGAAGGCAGCGTTAGATCGAGGCAGTTAAATGTATCGATTTATTCTC
>NW_010188268.1:0-8645 GCF_000695765.1 Mesitornis unicolor | reverse complement strand
GCTGCCAGGGGAGCTCAGCGCGGCTCCTCCGCAGGGAGACCCCGGCCAAGGGCTAGGGGTTGCCCGAGGGCGCTGGGATCAGAAAACACGCGGGGAGGCTTTAAGGCGGGGCTGTAGGAGCCGTAAGGATCCACTGTTGCTCTGTAGGCCGGGTGCTTGGCGCGTTTGCAGAGCACAATCTGGCAGGAGTGTGTCCACCTCGCTGGAGCTGGTGTTGGTCGAAAGGATTTTGAAGACATCTCAGAATTAATCTGTAACGGTAAAGTAGCTCTTGATAAAACCAGAGTCTGAGGTTGGGGATGAGATATGTCATACATATGTCAACACCTTGCTGTTACCACATTGCACATCTTCGTCAGGCAGGTTAGTCAGTTTAATTCATCCCTCCTACTCTAACCATATTATCATGTTTCCTAACCTCCAGATAATGCAAATGTACCTGAAACACACTTTTTTTTGTAACACAGTGAGCAGGAGCAAGTTCATGACCTTGACACTGCTTAAAAGAGACTTCTAAGACCTATAGATGATCAGGATCCTTATTTAGGAGCATTCACTGCTCTTTCCAGATCTACAGTTGTATGACTGGGAAACTTCTGCTAAAAAGTATCACATGGTAACAGATCCAGCAAGGACAGAGCATGCAGACCTTAGCTGGTAATCAGAGAGCTCCAGTTCTAGCACTTTGTCCATTTGCTTTCCTTTTCTGTTCTGCTCCCACTCTTATTTAGTTTATACTGTAAGATTTGCAGGTAGAAACTCTCCTGCTATGCATTCGCGTAATTAGACCAGTCAGTAAGCATTACTTTAATATGAATGACAATAACAAACAGCTTTTCAATCCTTAAGTTTACAGAAAAAGCTGAAAACTCTACAGCCAGAAGTTCAAGCCCTTTAATGAACTGTAATGCTGGTTTTTAGTAAAACCAAAGTAAATAATGATTTTCTACCTGTTTATTTGGTTTCACAGTGTAGAGAGCAGATACACCTCTCTCTAGATGCATGTGGATATATCACCACTATAAAACAGTTTTATAAAACTATAAAACCCTTACTGACTCCTATATTAATGAAAAAAAGATTTACAAAGTTCACCTGTTTGAGAGCTTCCAAGAAGTGTAATATCTGGCTATATTTATACAGATGTATGCTTCTGTTAAGAAGTATGAAACAGCCAGTACTTCACAGCTAAATGGTGTGGAAGTACAGGTGACACAGAAAAACTGCAGTGACAAAGATGATTTTGCAATGCCCATTTGTACTGGCCAAAGCAGTGAGAATCCCAACAGCAGAGCTAATCCAGGGCAGATGTTTGGATAATAAGAAAGGAACAAATGCATGAAGTGACCTCTCTTCCAAAAGCTCAGAGGGGTCCTTGAGGAAATACTGCTGCCTACTTGCATTGCTTCCTGAAGTGGAAGATGGAAAGGTGGGGAAATACTGGCTTTTTCAAATCAGAATTCTGAGATGGCTCTTGTGCAGTAAACTTTGGTGGAAAGCAGAGTCCTTTTTACTTTGGTTACTCTGAACTTTATTGCTTAAGATTTAAAGGCAGAGAGTAAAAATCTTTCAGCTAGAATTTTCCTGGCATCTTCATGACAAACTATTAGATGTCCCAATATAAATTCTTGATGTGTAAAGGTTGAGAGGTCACAAGTACCAGAATAAAGAGAAAACACAATTCAACTTATATAAAATAAAATCCTCACATATGATCTTCTTCCTGTCTATCAGCTTCAGATTAACAGGGAAAGGGCTTCTGTATGAATTTGGCAGGTGGTGGTAGACAGCACAGTGTGGGGATTACCCACTGTAACTAATATAGAGTCTACTAACTCCTAGCAGCCTGGTCTGCTAGGAGTAACTCAACCAAATGAGTTACTCACCTTTTAATACATCTTGCAACAATGCTAGTAACCAACATTTTTATTCTTGATTAATATAAGAGTTTATCTGCTGGTGAACTACTGAAGTAACTTTCTAGAACTGATGAGTTCTCCATCACAAAGCAGTGTAGTACTTGAATTCAGCTCTTTCCATAGTTAGAGCTGTGTATTAAGTGTGGACCAGTTTTCCTCTGTATTCAGGATTATTTCAAGCCAAGAACTCAAGGATTCAGTTGAGATGGTATGCTCTACTTCATACATGAACAATAATTCTAAAATATGTAGAAGAAACTTTGCTTCTGGAGCAAAGTACTCTATAACTGACTAAGTAAAGGTCAACTGAAACATTAGACACTGTCTAAACCAGAATGCTGGTTGGATGATCAATAGTTAATACAATACTACTTGGTCTATGTTGCCATATGATAAATATTCAATTCCATGCATGTCTGTGCAAAGCGTGCTTTGAGAGTGGAAGACAGAATAGCACAGGCAGCACCATTTTTTCATGGGTTATCCTACAAAAAAACATATTAAATAGAGTCAACAGTAGAATTTTCTAAAATTATATAGAAAGAAGACACAGCCTTAATGGAAGGAAATAACTTACCAGCCTCTTATGGCCAGCCATTATTTAGGAGGAAAGTAAAATTTTATAAAGAAAAGTTTGGAAATCTCTCAGTGGAGAACTTCTAGCCTGTATCATAGAGATGCATTGGAGAAAGCTGAAGGGAAAACATAAGATTTCGAAGCCTTCAAGTACAAATTACCATTTAGCTGGTACTTAATAGTGGAGCATGATCCTGCAGCCCCCATTTACCACAAATTCTTGCTGACTGTATTTGGCAGCATAAGGCTTTTGGGGTCAAGGTGCTCAGTTTCCAGTTTTGCCCTTTCAGTCTCAGAAGTAAGGAAGCATTTCAAACCTTGAGCTCCAAAAAGAATTTAAGAAATGCACAAGAGAGCCAACTTTTAAATGAACTGGAAAGATTTTATGAGGACAGAAGATCAACAAGTGACCAGGACTCCAACTGTGAAAGAAAATGTGAGAAACAGGCACCTCTTCTAGTGTGAAATTGGTCTAATTCTTGGGGCCTTTAGAGTGGCAGTATCAAACAACTGGCCAATATCGTGTACACTTTCTGCCATCCACATGGCATCAACTCCATTACCACATTCTGTGAAGCAGTCAAATTTGCCACAGGTTTGTTTAACCCCTCATTTGAAAGTGGAGATGGAATTTTTTTCCCTTACTGAGGGCTGAATGTGCCTTTCCTAATGCACCTGGGAAGCCAGTCTTGGTGTGCATCTCAGTGCTAGATACACATAACTCTGCAGGAAATTCTCATACAGCCAGAAGCCAGATGAAGCAGGGATGCAGATCTACCTGATCTTAAAGGGGGCTCATAAGAAAGATAGGGACAGACTTTTTAGTAGGACTTGTAGCAATTGCACAAGGAGTGATGGTTTTGAACTAAAGGAGGATAGATTGAGACTAGATACAAGGAAGAAACTGTTTACAATGAGGGTGGTGAAACACTGGAATACGTTGCCCAGAGAGGTGGTAGATGCCCCATCCCTGGAAACATTCAAGGTCAAGCTGGATGGGGCTCTGAGCAACCTGATCTAGTTGTAGATGTCCCTGCTCACTGCAAGGGGCTTGGACTAGATGGCCAACTTTTAAAGGTTCTTTCCAACCCAAAACATTCTATGATTCTCTGATCACTGGGTGTGTGCACTGGTGGGCAGATAACGGGTACAGCTGTATCTTGAAAGCAGCACTTACTTCAACAAATGTCCAAGCCAAGTTGCTGATCATCAACATGGGGCTTACAAAAGCGATGATGGCTGACACACTGCTTTATATATTTAGGCAACAGATGTATTTTCTGGGTTTCACTTGCAATGTCTGATAATGTCTTTTTATAGTTGGGGGCATTTCTAGGGGTCATTAATGAAAGAAACCAGAACTTTGGCAATCCTAGACATGAACTGTGTTTCACAGATCTACCTTGTCTTTTCAACCTGCTCTGCTTTGCACTGTCACCTGGAGGAATGGGTGTCACTGAGTCCGGTTGGTGGCTCTGCCAGCACTCTCCATCTGCCCTTGCATTGTTAAGATTTCAAACGAATCTGCTACTGCAAGACACCTTGACAGCAAAAAACTCCTCCTTGTCCCTGAGAAGCAGCTCTTTCTGGACCAACTGTCTTTAGTCTTTTATTGACAGCATGCAAGAGGAGTGTTTTGGGGCGAGTGTGTGCATGTGTGCTTGTGCGAGTGATTGTGTCTCTCTCTGGTGGGCAAGCCAGGTAAAACTGCTTCCCAGTAAACGTGCAAATGCAGAGACACAGAACTGTTTGATTTGTTAAACCACCAATCCGATGCTCTTAACAACATAAATCCCTATCAGATCCCAGCTCACAAAGCAATATTGGTCATCTTTCTAAAGATGAGGAATCTCCATGACGATGTTGTTGAAGAAAGGAGGAACATTTTGTCAAGAAGCTGTATTTCAAGTAAAATAACCCTCCAAGGAGCATTCACTTTCAAATCAGTAATGCGCAAGTATAGCTAACTCACAAAACATCAGCTAGTTATATACGCAGATTTCAATGAGGCTTTTAGGAAAAACAATGGGGCTGTTTTTAAGGGTGGTTGCCCTGTTGAAGTGCATTTCTCTGAATAGATACAATGCTGTAGTGCTGAATGGATTCAATGGCGCTGTCTCAAACATGGCCAGGAGTGTCTAGAAGTGGGTGGAGGTAGAAAGAGCTGGTGGGACTCTTCTTATGGTTGACTCAGGCTGCCTCCTCCAATCCTTTCTTTGCTCTGGCAGGGGCTGCAGTTTCCTTCCCCTTTCCCTCTGTGAAAAGTTTTCTTTTCTCCATGAATATTCACTGTCTGAAAACAACAGAATGAAAATTTTTAAAAATGTTGGCTTAAAAAATTCAGATATAACTTTGTCTGAATGAGATATCGGGGTAGCAGAAGACTGTCCTAAGGGAAGAGAGTAATATCTTGGCACCTTGGCTATTTGAAACTGGAAAGGAAAAATACATACATAGATAGAATATAATGTAGGAATCAATCCTGCCTTGGCCTCTGTAAGGAAAACAAGTGACCTTAATGATCTATTCTCTCTCTAGAGCACTCACACAGAAAGCCGTGCTCGTTCCAATTCAGCTGTGTGCCCAGCACATAACACAATGGACCTCACTCCTTGGGAAGCTCTAAGTGCCACTGCAATACAAATAAACAAGTTCTGCACAAGATGGTGAGGGCACTAGCAGCCTACAAAAAGCAGCTCTTGGGGCCACATGAAGACTTGGAGTGGGGGGTTGTGCAGCAGGAGCATTTACTTAAGGAAATTCACTTCCCTTATTGAAGAATTCAATTCAAAATGCATGCCTCCTTTTTGCCTTTATAAATTTCACATGCACGCTCCTATATATGTCAAAACAGAAACACAATGACTGCAAGCTTATGGGTGACACCACTGAACAATGCCATAAAATACAAGACATGAGGCAGAAACACATAAATAGCTGTAGGCCATGATCTGCTCTCACTGTTTGTGTGCAGCTCTATTAATACTAATAGGAGTTAAGTGCGCAGAATAAAGTGACAGCTATCACCCCTCAGCTCTGCCAGCAGTTCTTAAGTACTGAGGTGGTCCAGCCAGCTCTCCTCCATGCTACACAGAGCTGTCTCAACCACAGTGCAAAAGCTACTGTCGGACCCCAGGAAACAGCACACACCATCTGCTCTGACCTTGCATAGGGTGTGTTTAAGGTTCCTAGCTCCGGTCTTGCTATGACCTAGTGTAACATGAAAGCAATGATGATGATGACGATGACGATGACGATGACGATGACGATGATGATGATGATGATAATAATAATAATATAAGCCTGGTGTGCTCGTGACTTTTTCAGGATAGTGATCCTTTGACATAACTTTGAAAATGAAAATGGTGCTAAAAATTTGATTTGTGTGTTCTGAAAAATGTCGTTTTTATTTTGATAGCAATATATTTAGAAAAAGCTGCTGGGTAGTTTTCAGGATGTGTTACTCTCTTCTTACCTAACTTTTAAAAGCCAGGCAGCTAAATTACTCCCGATGGCACAGAGGTGATGTTCATCTAACCTCTACTTCTAGCTACTTCTCTGCTTTTAGTCCACATTTTGCAAACAATTTTCCAATGTGTTTTGAAGTATACTTTTAAAGACAGCTCACCTAAAATCCAATCCAGCCTCCACTGTTGGCAGGAGAGAATTTCTATTAACTTCAAATGCATTGAATCAGGCAATTAGGAAGAAGTTACCATGTGAACTACTTGAAGCTTTTATTCCTCCTAAGGTTTAAGCATGTAAATGCATGTCCACACATATAAAGAAGAAGTATCCTCTTCTCTGCCTGCTTCACATTAGAACACTTCAAGTTTGGATATTTTGCATACTTGGATATCCTTGCTCTGATGCATCTCGCAATGGAAATACTCAGCTGATGTGCGGGATGGAGTTTGCCTTGGTGCTCCCTGGCTGGAGGTGAGCCATACCAGTCCCACACCATTACAGTCCTTGCAACCTTACAGAGCCCAGATTTCCATGCAAGAGCAAAAAAATACTCCTGTGGGATTGGGACATGATTCAAATATCATCTCCTAAGGGGATCTCAGGGACCTCAAAGGAGGGAGATGTTAAGACAAGGCAGTTACTGCAAAATGGAAATACAGTCAGGCATCCAAGGTAGATTTGCTTCTAATCCACAATTTAAAGGGAGTGATTTCTCCCTTTTGCCCCTACTGCGATGCCCACTGTGCAGGCTGACTACTTAGGCTTGACTCTGGAAGCAGAACGTGAAGCTTACTGTGCCTTTCAAAAGAAAATATCGGAAGGTCTGTTATATCTCTTTATTAATGGGTTTTGACTAATCCCCCATTCATTGATGTCCATTATGAGATTATACGGCTAAAATTAAGTTAGTACATACAGTATGTCTACAATGAATTCAGTAATTGTGTGTTTCTAAAATAAAAATGGTTCAATAATTATGGCTGAGACCAGAAACTGGCATCACAGTCTTTCTTGACTGAGGAATATTGCTAAAGTGGGGCAGCCTTTCTTTGCCTGCAGAAGTTAAACCCCTAAATTGAGGTGGTTCTGCTGTCTTGGAAGAAATGTTAAGAAGTGTTAGTAGCATGCATAGGGCACAAACATGCATTTTTGAGGAGGAATCAAAAGCCCCAAGCTGGCAACAGTGAGAAGTCTGGTGGCGAGAGCTGTTCTCAGAGGAGAAGAGATTTATTAACAGTTACATTCGCAGTTTATTTCTAGCAATAGGATTTGTTTTATGGGAAAATATGTCACATAGTCCAAATCCTTCTTTAAATTGACTGTATAAGTGAGAAATTAAATAGCTATGTTTCTTCCTTTTGCACAACTCATGTAATTACTGCATGTATTTCCTCTAGACTGTAGCTATGCCTCATAGCTCAACAGGCCAGTTTCTGCAGAACTTTGCTCTAAGATAAGGCAACTCCATGACACAATTAAACACAGAAGGAGGGTTATAATTGATTACTCAGTCTCAAAACTCAAGGTACAGAAGCCTCAGTAAGCCAGGATTTGAAGCACCAGAGGTGCTGCTGGGCTTTTGCCTCCTGTGGAGGGTGCGTAGTATCTGTGGGGAGTCCCATGGAACACAGCCTCAAGGATGCCTTTGTTCTTCACAGTTCTGCCATCGTTCACCTTGATGTCAGAAAAATATTTAGACCAGATAGTCACAGGAATTTACAGAGAGTAAGTAGCACTACAGAAAATAATCCCTCAGTTTCTTAACTGCATGTCACGAACACCACTAGGCATATCAAATACTTCATTCCATCTGGGAGTCCTTGTAGCTTAGAAATGGATTTGTGGCTACAATGCTGGACCTGGACGTCAATTCAAGCTCTACAGCTGTCCGACAGTGTAACAACTGCTCGACCCTCTAAGCACTTGGAGCTACTCTGTGAGCATTACCTCATTTTGCTTATGGATGGATGGATGGATTAGTCCTTCCTTCCCATAGATGGGTTCATGTTACAGTCCAGTCTTGCCTAGCTTTATATATATATACACACACACTTATACATATAACCTCTTTGAGATAAGGATTACACATTAGATAAGCATCTACTACAGCAATGCTGAACTAGCTAAAGCACTGTTTTCTATTAAACTTAGTTTACTTTATATCCAGGGCTTATTATCAGGCTTGACTGATACAGAAGTCTTCTATGTTTAAGATATGAAAAGAAGAAAACAGCATACCCAGTGTATCCTTCCTGCCTGATTACTGCATATGTAGATCAAATCTGGCTACAAGTGCTCATATGAGGAGCTTCCTGGAGAGGCAGGAGTTCAGTGTAAAAATAGGCAGCTAAATACAAAAGAGAAGTTAATCTTTTGGAGAAAACTCAATACATTATGCTTCACGTGGCTGTGTACCATGCTGGGCAGGTAAATTGTAGGAGTTTTACAGGACACTTGTTTCTAACTAAAACAGCTTTTTGATTTTTAAAATCTCTCCTCTGTTTTTACCGGTTTTCTAAAGTTATAGCCCACCTCTCTCAGCTGGCTGGCCCCTCTCTCCCCACCTTTGCTGCTTTAAAAAAGAATCGCCCTTCAGGAGGCTGGGTTACCAAAATGCTCTGCATTACACATCTGCAGTCCTTACTCAAACAGAACTCATATTGACTCAATAACATTTTAAAT
>NW_010188267.1:0-3507 GCF_000695765.1 Mesitornis unicolor | reverse complement strand
GTCTGGGTTTCTGTGAAATATATATATATATTAATTCTATACTATATATAAATTAAACACGATCCATATATTAATTCTACATTATACATATAGTATTTTCAAGGAGCAGGCCTGCTGGAAATCGCCACCTCGTTGCTCGTTAATCTGAGCGGGGCAATTTGCATGGGACTTTGCAGGGCTTGTCAGAAGCGAAGGTGTGAGTGCTGCTACTAAAAATATCCCGCGTCAATAGTTTGCCGGTTGAAAAACAGTGTCTTTTGTATAAGGAAACGATTTCTATGACGAGTTATTCTTGTTTGGCTTGGTCGACTGTGTTTCTTTGAAGCCGTGGTTCTTATCTCTTTGATCAAAGAGGAGGAATAAAAACAGAAATAGTTTTAAAAGTTAGATTCTGGCTTTTAAAGACGGGGTTTTAAGCAGGAAGGACTTGGACTCACAGGTAAATAATTTAAGCGGGTATTCCTGCATAAGGGCTTTTAATGCTGGCAGAGCCATTTTTATTGCTGGTTTGATATTTGTATTTCTGCGGCAAACCCAGGCGTGGACCGGGTTTGCAGTGGGGTAGAAATGATGTGAAAATAGAGCAAAAGTGGACTCTGCTGCCCAAAACTTCCAGTGTAAAGGGGTGGAGAAATGGAGCTGTGATGGGGAAGCAGCTGAACAGGACAGTTGATAGCCACAGCGCGTTAGTGGCCTAAATATGAAGTTTTGAGGGTGGTTTTTTTTAAAAATAACATTATCAGGAGCTTTAACCTCTTCCCTTGCCACAGCAGGATCTTGGAATAGGATGTTTGCCCGTCACTGCAATATTCAGAATTACAGCTTGCTTGTAAACGGCTTTGACTCCTCGCATTCCCGGCCTCGCACATGTGAGTCAGACGCAGAACAGGTTTTTTTAGCGCTATGGCAGCATCTCGGCATGACGCTGCCCATTGGAAACGCCGCGGCTTTGCTGCGGGACGGATTCGAAAGCGCTCGGAGGTCTGGTCTAGGTAGAAAGGATGTGTCAGCACCTTGCGTTTTCCCCAGCCTCCTGTCATTTAGAAAGGGGGGGGGTGGAAAAAATCCAGAGAACCCAACTGCTGAACTGGTTTGAAGGTTCTTGAAGCCTGAACTAATTTACCTGGCTGGGAATGTAGGTTAGAAACTAGGCTTTGCTTGGCTTTGGGCGAGTGCCAGCGCGCTCCGCAGGGAAAACGCCGGCTAAATAGCTTCTGCGCTGCTAATCCTGCGATCTTCTCCCGACCGTTTCCTCCGAAAAGACAGGTGGGTTTTCATGTGCTTGACCCAGTTGACTGGGAAGCAACTCCACCGCGTCTCGGTGAGATTTTTCCCTTTAAAAAGCTGGGGAAAAAAGCGAGGATGGGGTTTTCGTGCGCTGAAAATCCTCATCCGAGTGCTGGGGTCCGACGGACGCGGCCTAAACGAAGTAGATTTGTTAATCAGCTGAGGTTAAAGCTGCACGTGGATATTCTGAAATTGGTTTAAAGCTGCTCACTGGTTTATTATGGTTTGTGGGCTGAGAGCTGGCCCTGCAGTCGCGCTTGACCCGGTGTGCGTCCAACACGGAGATGTGCCGTGATTTAATGAAGCTGATGAGGGTTGGGGAGGTACGGGAAGGTGATTGAGGAAAGGAAACCAGTGCTGAAAATACAAAAATCAACAGTTTGCTGCCTTGCCTTGGTCAGTGAGCTCTACAGTATCCGTATTTTGCTCTAAGGATCCAAAAATGGTCGGATTTGGGCTCTTAGATGTGTGTTTTTCTGCAGGGGGAAAAGATCCTCCAGGTCCTGTTTTAAAGAGGTTGCAGAAATGTCCCAATCAAGGCTGATCCCGCAGCTATTTTGGAACGTAAATCATTAAAACATCTATTTTGAGTTACTTATGTTGATTTTAAATTATCTGTCACGGAATACGCTATGAAACGACCTCAAACCAGTGTTTCCTTGCCTTAATTTCCCCCCACCTTTTTAACGGCCACATCTGCAATCTCCAGGGTCTCATTTTTTTTGGAGGGGATTTTCAGAGTGTGAAGACTTTAAAAAAAACCAAGGCAGCGTGCCAGGGAAGGCAAGAAATGGGCTTGTTTCTTGTGCTCGTGTGAGGAAATGATGGATGAGGAACTGCTTAAAACCCAAACAAATCAGTGGCTTTCCTCCGCGTGTGGAAGTCACGTTGTGAATGGAGGGGTAGGGTCAAGAATCACGGTGCTGCGCTGGGATGAAGCGATATTAAATGAGATCAGGGTATCAAAAGGGTTTGTGTTGATGAAGCTGTGAGATTGTAGCGGTTTCTCAAGGCTTTGGAAATCAGGGCCTTGGGATGGGAGAGAAATTGGAACCCCGCAGCAGGGTTGATCCCAAAAAGTTGCAGAATAGGGCTTGCTATTGCAGTAAAAGTAATGTAATAATAATGATAATAATAATGATGATGATGATGATGTAGGTATTATAATCTTTCAGTAAAACTTCACTGAGAGTTTACCAATGAAAACTAAAAAGCTTTTACATTTTTCCTCTTGACTTTGTATAACTCCTGGATTGAAGAAATAGAAAAAGCCCTGAACTTTCCAAACCATTAAACCAGGTTCTTATATAAATTACACAGGAAATCTCACAACTCCTTAACTTCTCTTTCTTCTTCTTTCTTGTGAACACCGTACTTACTACCTGTCCTCTTCTCTTTTCTCCCCCAGAGCCGATATTTTGCTTTAAATCTGAGACTTTGCGTCCAGTTTTACCTTGAATAAGTTGGGAAATGAGCTTTTCAGTGAGGCTCTGCCTTTGCAGTTTGGTTATTTTTTGGAGCAGGAGTCTGACTGACCTGAACAGGGTTTTTGACACGCGCTTCTGACCGGCTACTTTAAATCATACTGGAAAAATCGTGTGTGAAAATAAACAACCAGACAGAGTTAAACCTGTTGTAGCTCGGGTGTGTGAGCTTGAGCCTTTGATTTCACACATTTCTTAAATGCGAATGCTGAAAAGATGAGTCTAATTCTGTAAAATTCTGGTTATGCTACCTGTTTCTTTTTTATGAGCAGAGGTTTCCAAGCAGCTTTCTAACAGGGAGTGAGTTCACCAGGCTTTATTCCATGCTCTGGTTGCGAATGGCGCTTGGCTGAAAGGTCAATATCAGACAAGGAGTTTTGAATGATGGGAGACGCTGCGTTAGGATTGAAGGAATCTTCACTGGACAGGTTTATAGGAGAAACCCTTAGAGCTGGACCCAATAAATCGTGCTACCTTCTTATATGACTTGTAAGTTAAAATTTAATAATGAAATCCTGCAGGCACGGTGTTAAGGATATGAAAATTGAGCGTTTACAATGTGCTTATATCTCACCTTAGTGCAAAGTTGAGCCCAAAGTCCTGATGTGCATTAAAATGTAATTAGTGGGAAGCCTGATTGGCTCTTGTGTGAATAGTGAGGGCTTTGTGGGGTGGGACTGATGTGTAAAATACCTCTGTTTGTGTCTCACAGAATCACAGAGTATCAGGAGTTGGA
>NW_010188266.1:0-1411 GCF_000695765.1 Mesitornis unicolor | reverse complement strand
CTGCTTGGTATTCTGTTCCTACTGTACAAGAGCCTGAACTCCACCATCTCATGGTCGCTGGAGCCAAAGCTGCCCTCAACCTTTACCACTTCAACCAAACCCTCCTTGTTAGTGAGTATAAGATGTAGCAGTGCTCCTCTTCTAGCTGGCTCATCCACCATTTGCATCAAGAAGTTATCATTGATGCACTGGAGGAACCTCCTGGACTGCGAATGGCTGGCTGTGTAGGCCTTCCAGCAAATATCTGGGTAGTTAAAATCCCCCATAAGAACCAGGGCTTGTTTTTGCAAGGCTGCTGTCAGCTGAAGGCCTCATCAACTTCCTCATCCTGATCAGGTGGCCTGTAATAGACACCCACCACAGTATCACCCATGATAGCCTTTCCCTTAATTCTCACCCACAAACTTTCAACTTGCTCCTCATCTGCCCCTGGACAGAACTCAATACATTCTAGTTGCTCTCTCACATAAAGGGCAACTCCACCACCTGGCCTGTCTTTCTTAAAAAGGGCATGGCCATCCATGTCTCTGTAGTTGCCACCAGATCATAACCCCTTGTCCACACACAGATTTCTAACTCCTCCTGTTTATTCCCCATGCTGTGTGCATTGGTGCACAGGCATTTCAGGGAGTGAGCTGAGCATGCTGATTTCACCCTAGTGGGGTTGGAGGTGGGAGGGAGTACGAAGGAGGAAGTTTCCAGCTTGTCCTGTTTATGGCCCATACTGCAGGCGCTGGCGTAGATGCACTTGAGTTGGGTTATCAATTCCACCCCGAACACTGGCATGCTACCCCTTGGCTCATCTCTAGTGAGCTTGGTATTACCACCTCCCCACTTTGAACCTAGTTTAAAGCCTTCTCGATGAGCCCTACTAACTTATGTGCAAGGATCCTTTTACCCCTTTGAGAAAGTTGAATTCCATTGGTCTCCAGAAGGCTCGGTGCTGCTTAAACCTTCCCAAGACAAAAAAAACCCAACAAAATTCCACCGATGGTACCACCTTCTGAGCCATGTGTTGTATACCCTGCCTGCAAATGCCTAATAATGATTCCTAAGTGTTTGATAATTCCTTATAAAAGGAATCTTAATACAATCCCTTTATTTAACAATATATTTTTTTCCTGATGGGTTGTTTGACAGATGATGTTGTCCCTGCACCAGCAGGCAGGTAAACATGTGGGAAAGGCACAAGTCTGAGGATTCAGGGATCACATAGCTGGGACCTGAACTGAAGCCTGACAGAATTGTGCCAAGTGTGCCAAGAGATCAGCCCGGTTGCTAGAGATAGATTTGATCTGGAGGAGGCTCTGTGGATAGGTGTACAATGGGGTTTAAGCATCTAGCTTTCAAGCTGGCTGACATGCATTTCATACCTTCAAACCTGTGGGGGACCTCAGCTGGACTGAGGCCC
>NW_010188265.1:0-3518 GCF_000695765.1 Mesitornis unicolor | reverse complement strand
TTGGCCTCAGCCCATGGATTCAGCCTATTTTGTCAGCCCCAGGCAGAGCCGAAGCTCCCCAGGTCCCAGTTTTCCCTCCGGTCACGTTGGGCTGTGGCTGTGGTGCAGGGAACCCAGCAGGAGCAGCTCCCAGGTCTGAGGGTCACAGCCCCTTCCCCTGCCCTGGGCTCTGTGCTGGGCTTCATCTGCAGCTCCAACACTTCTCCGTTTCCCTCTGCATGAGGAGTTCAGTGTTCAGATGAACCTGGCAGGAGATTTCCACAGAATCATTTGGTTGGAAAAGGCCTCTGGGGCCATCGGGTCCAACTGACGCTGCCCTTCAGCAGCCCCTGACGACAAAGCTGCTGCAGCTCTGTACGACGGAGGTTTTGACTGCTCCAGGCCCTTGGAGTTAATCAGGAGCCAGATGTCTTTCAATATCCATTTCAGTGTTCATTTCAATGTTTGTTGTGTTCGTACTGGAGGCAGCCGCTGCTCCCAAAGTGCTGGCTGGTGGGGCTGTGGCATGGGGCTGGTCGGTGCTGCTGAGGAGTTGTAATTAGGGGCTCCTGGACTCCTGTTTGTTTAATTAGGAGTAATGGGGTGGGTTCCTGTCTCAGACGCTGGGTTCTGGGGCATGACACAACAGGCAGCAGCATCCTTCCAGACCAGCTCTATGCTGCAAAACCCATAGAGCCCAAGAGCTTTGTTATCCGGAGCTCGTAACTGCGCACAAGGGGCCACGCTGCCCTGCCAGGATCCAGGACCTCCCTCCTGCACTTTGTGTG
Organism: Mesitornis unicolor; assembly: GCF_000695765.1. Taxonomy (NCBI): domain Eukaryota; kingdom Metazoa; phylum Chordata; class Aves; order Mesitornithiformes; family Mesitornithidae; genus Mesitornis; species Mesitornis unicolor. Next base: position 2,751 of record NW_010188265.1, on the reverse strand, counting down.
GCTTTCTTTTTCTGCCAGGACCCAAGACCTCCCTCCTGCACTTTGTGTGGCTTCCTTTTGCTGCCAGGACCCAGGACCTCCCTCCTGCACTTTGTGTGGTTTCCTTTTGCTGCCAGGACCCAGGACCTCCCTTCTGCACTTTGTGTGGTTTCCTTTTGGTGGGGGCCGGAGCTTTCCCCAGGGTGAGCTAAGCCCGGGCGTTCATTCCTGTGGTGCTACGCAGCGCTCGGTCCCGGTTCCCCTTTTGCCAGCATCCGGTGCTGTCCTGGTTTGCTGGGACAGAACCACAGAATTGGTTTTCTATTTGGGAAAGCTGCATTCTGTAAGGGTTGCCGTACTCGGTTTCATGGGAACAAAGGGGTCAGACACTTTTTTGTTGGGTTTTCAGCCGTCTCTGGTGTGCGGGTTGCTGCAGGGATCAAGGTTTTCGGCAGTTTTGACTTTGTCGGGTGCAGAAGCTGGGGAGGGCAAAACCCAGGGCAGCTGCCCCCAAGCTGGCCAAAAAAATTACACCCACAGAAAACTGGGGTTTTGCTGGGGACAGCCTGCTTTGCTTAATGGCTTTTGTCTCAGGAGGCTCTCACCCATCGTTCTGTTTCTTTCTCCATTCGTTGTGACCATCACAGCTTGCGACCGCTGTATCAGCTGAGTATAACGGTGTGCTTTACATTATCATACTGCTATTCATCTTGGGTTTTACTGTTATTAATTTATTCAGTCTGTTTCCAATTCAACCCACGGGATTGAACCACGGAGTTCAACCCTTTCCTTATCCTTTCATTGTGGCAGGGGACGGGGATGTCTGCCCCGGTCACAGGAGGAGCTCGGTGCTGAAGGCGCTGCTTCAGGGGATGGGCTTTAACGAGCAATTGGGAGGAAAGAGGGCAAAACTGGACAAAACTGAGCATAATCTTCTAAGGGAAGGTGGAAAAGTCACCCGGGCCGGTTTGCTTTGTACAAAGCGCCTGTTCCTGTAACTTCATCCCAGTCCCGGTGTCACAAGGAGCTCGGTGCTGGTGCCTGGCATCCCTGCTCTTTCCTGTAACTTCATCCCAGTCCCGGTGTCACCAGGAGCTCAGTGCTGGTGCCTGGCATCCCTGCTCCGGGATGGGATGGTCTCACACTGGGCTCAGAGGTGGTGCGTGGTCCCGTGCATATGCTCCATGTCCCTGATTGGTGTCCCTGGTTGGTGTCCCTGGTCTATGCCCCTGGTCGGTGTCCCTGGTCAGTGCCACTGGTCGGTGCCCCTTTCGGTGTCCCTGGTCTATGCCCCTGGTCAGTGTCCCTGGTCAGTGCCCTTTTCGGTGTCCCTGGTCGGTACCTCTGGTCGATGCCCCTGGTCAGTGTCCCTGATCAGTGCCCTTTTTGGTGTCCCTGGTCAGTACCTCTGGTCGCTGTCCCTGGTCAGTGTCCATGGTCGGTGCCCTTTTTGGTGTCCCTGGTCAGTACCTCTGGTCGCTGTCCCTGGTCAGTGTCCATGGTCGGTGCCCTTTTCGGTGTCCCTGGTCAGTGTCCCTGGTCGGTGCCCTTGGTTGATGTCCCTGGGCAATGTCCCTGGTCAGTGCCCCTTTCTGTGCCCCTGGTCGGTGCCCATGGTGGGTGCCCCCGGTCGGTACTTCTGGTTGATGTCCCTGGACAGTGTCCCTGGTCGGTGCCCTTTTCGGTGTCCCTGTCTGGTACCTCTGTTTGATGTCCCTGCTCAGTGCCCCTGGTCACCGTCCCCGGTCACCTTTGCCTCCTTTCCCTTTACCTTCTTCCTGTTCCTGTTGTTTCCTGAAGCCGGGGCCGTTCCTGCCCGTGGTGCAGCAGATCTGGGTGTGCTGCCAACTCGTGTGTTCCTGTGTGACCCCGTCTGAGTGATCCTGCTCTGGCAGGGGTTGCACTGGATGAGCTTTCGAGGTCCTTTCCAACTCCTGATATGCTGTGATTCTGCGATTCTGTGTCGGAGCAGCCCCTTGGGCACCGCTCGGCCCCGATCCCAGCGCAGGAGATGAGGAAACCTGCCCCGGTGGCCTTCGCCTCTGCCGGCAGCTCCCTCTGCCCCTGGTTTTGGTGACTCCAGCACCGCTGTCATTTTGCACCTGGTGTGACAGGATCCTGCACTTTTCTGCTCAGAGACAGCCCCCATTTTCTAAAGAAAACCTTGCACTTTTGGCAGGTTCCCGCTCCATCTTTCTGTCGGGGCCTCTCGGAGCCTGGTTTTTCATTTTCGCCAAACATTTGCTCAGAGCTTCTGCTGTGAAACCACGAAACGCGCTCCCCGCTGCCTGCGAGCGCGTTACCTTTTCAGCTGCTGCTGTTTAATTTCCTTTCAACTCCTTCTTGTTTGTGTGCTCTTTGATGAAGAATTTTTGGCTATTTTTCCCCTTAAGGTGTTGCTGAATGCGGGTTCTTTGTTGTCGTTATTGCTCCTGCACCGATCCTGTCTGTCACCCCATGGTGCTGAGGGGTCGATCTGGAGCTCTGAGCTCTTTCTCCCTTCAGGAAGGATCGTCTGTGCTGTGTAAGAGCTGAGAGGCTGCCCCAGCTTCTCCAGGAGTTGTTCCTGGGACTTTGATTGTGGTGATCAGAGCTTGCAATTGAACAGAACAAATTATCACGTGTAGTTGCAAACCAGGGCAGGCAGCTCCTGCCGAGGGGCTCCCGCCCTGAGCCTGGCCCTGCAGCGCGGCTCTGTGGGGGCTGCGCCACCACCGGCCTGCACTGAGCTCTGGACCAGAGGGGTTTGGGTGGAAGGGACCCCAAACCCCC
>NW_010188264.1:0-1122 GCF_000695765.1 Mesitornis unicolor | reverse complement strand
AAGTTCCCAAATTTTCCTCAAAAATTCCCAAAAAATTCTGAAAAAATTCCCAAATTCCAAAAAAATTTCCAAATTCAAAAAAATTTCCAAAAAATTCCCCCAAAATTCCCCCCAAAATTAAAAATTTCCCTAATTTTCCTCAAAAAAGTCCAAAAAATTTCCTAAAAAAAATCCAAAAATTCCAATAAATTCCAACTACATTTAAAAAACTGCAAGTAAATTCCAAAACGTCAAAATTCCAAAACAATTTCCCAAAAACTCCCCCAAAATTTAAAAAGTTCCCAAATTTACCTCAAAAAAATTCCAAGAAAATTCCAAAAAATAAAAAACCCTAAAAACTCCAATAAATTCCAGTAAATACCAACTAAATTTTAAAACTTGCAAGTAAATTCTGAAAAAATTCCCAAATTCTGAAAAAACTCCAAAAAATTCCCAAAAATTCCCTGGAAAAAAATTTCCTCCCCCAAAATTTAAAAAGTTCCCAAATTTACCTCAAAAAAATTCCAAGAAAATTCCAAAAAATAAAAAACCCTAAAAACTCCAATAAATTCCAGTAAATACCAACTAAATTTTAAAACTTGCAAGTAAATTCTGAAAAAATTCCCAAATTCTGAAAAAACTCCAAAAAATTCCCAAAAATTCCCTGGAAAAAAATTTCCAAAACCTTCCCCGAAAAGATTTCCCAAAAATTCCCCCAAAAAATTTCCCAAAAATTCCCCCAAAACTTAAAAATTTCCCAAATTTTCACAAAAAATTCCAAAAAAATTTTCCAAAAAAATAAAAAATATCCCCAAAAATTCCCCAAAAATCCCCCAAAATTAAAAAAGTTCCCAAATTCACCTCAAAAAAATTCCAAAAAATAAAAAACCCTAAAAATTCCAATAAATTCCAACTAAATTTAAAAAATTGCAAGTAAATTCCAAAACAACTTCCAAATTCCAAACAAAATTCCCAAATTCCAAAAAAATTTCCCCAAAATTCCCCCCAAAAATCAAAAATTTCCCAAATTTTCCTCAAAAAATTCCAAAAACATTTCCAAAAAACACAAAAAAAGTAAAAATTCCAATAAATTCCAACTAAATTTTAAAAATTGGAAGTAAATTCCAAAACAACTTCCAAATT
>NW_010188263.1:0-2054 GCF_000695765.1 Mesitornis unicolor | reverse complement strand
GGTTTGGTTCTTCCCAAGGTTTTGGGGGGTGTTTGTAACCCCGAGACGATGCTTGCCGCCTGCGGGAGGTCTCGGTGCGCCGGCCGGGACCCTGCCGGCAACGCTTATTCATAATATCACCAATAATAACGCGTTTGGAAAGAGTTTTTATTACGGAGCTGTCGTCTTCCGGGAGCTGAGAAATTCCCGGGGCAAATGCGATTTAGCGAAGCTGCCGAAGGGTCGCGGGGAGCCCCGGATCAGCCCCTTCCATCCCGTTCCCACCCCGGCGCCGCTGCGCGATGCTCCCCCGGCCCCGGCGCTGGCAAAGTTGAGCCGTTTCTATTCTTCCCCGCTCCGTCTCCCTTCCCTGCGCCATAAACAACCGCGGCTCTGTCTCCTCTCCCGCTAAAAAGGAAAAGCACTTCAGAAAGTGCTGCCCGAGCAGCGGATTGCTCCCGATGTTTCTTTTGGTGCTGGGAAACCTGGTTTGAGTTGGCAGGCGCGTTTCGGACGCGCGTGTAGGAGAGAACAAGTGGAGTGAAATTGGTTTTTCTTTTTCCATTTGGGAGTGATTCTATTTTATTTTTCCCTATTTCCCCTTTAAAAGAAAGAAGCCAAGGGCTGTGTCTCTCCCTCTTTCCACTCCTGTGCACTTTTTAATACAAATTAAAAACGCGATAGGGGGAAGCAAGAATAAATCCCAGGCAGCTGCGAACTCCACTTTGCTCCGAGTGGTGGTCGGGAAGCGCCCGCTTGGAAAACTTGTGCTGGGGATTGGGGTTGTGGGGTTGGTTTTTTTTTTGCTTTTCTTAATATAGTCCTGGAGGAATTTGTGTCCGAATTCCTGGCCGGGATCGCTCCTCGGCTTCGCGGTACCCAGGGCTTTGCCTTTCGCCGCGCTCCGAACCAACTCGGCGTCGGATTAAGACCTCACTTTTCCGCGAGCGTCGTAAAGCCATGGGGCACACAATAAAAACGTTATTAGTTTCTGCGTTAAAAAGGTTGGCTCCTTTTTAACCCAAACCAGAAGCGGGATTTGCTTTTACAAATTTCTTCTCGCGCGTTAAAAATTCACACGAGGAGCGCGTTGCGCGGGGATTTGATGGTAAATCGACCCAACGTGCGTCTGGCGCAGGCGGAGCGACCCTGGTCCCTGTGTGTTTGCGTGGACGCCTGCCCCATTAAATACGGCTGAAGTCTCAAGCTCTTATAAAACCTAATTCATTAATTAATTTATATTTTTTTTTTAATTTCTACCCCACCTTCAAGTCCATCAGAAAAATCCAACGGACCCCCCAGGGGTGGGTGGATGGGGACAATTATCACAGTTGGAAAATTTACCCTATTTTGCCTTTATTTTTTTTTTTTTCCCAGCTTCAGGTCACTTAAATCAAACTGGGAAGGGGGAAAAAAATACGTGGGGGGGAGAAGGGACAAAATTTCCTGTGTGGAGCCGAGGAGCTTTTGTCAGGGCCGTGGAGCCCTGGGTGGCTCCTGCCTTTCTCTGCCCTTTGTGGGGCTGGGGGCTGTGGGGCGAGCCTTCCCCAGCCCCCCCAGCTCCAAATCGTGCTCGGGAGCTCCTCTTCCCTGGGTATTTTTTGGGTTTTTTAAATTTAATTTATTAGTTGCCGAATGGTTTTTCGGGATGGTGCAGGGGGAGCCTGCAACAAACTGCTTTTTCTGGGAAATTTGGCATTAAAAACCCCAGTAAAATCCGAGCCCGGGTCGCGCCGATGAAAGCCAAACCGGCCCCGTCGCGCAGCCAGAAGTTGGACTTAATGGGGGGAGTGGGTATTTTTTGGGTTTTTTAAATTTAATTTATTAGTTGCCGAATGGTTTTTCGGGATGGTGCAGGGGGAGCCTGCAACAAACTGCTTTTTCTGGGAAATTTGGCATTAAAAACCCCAGTAAAATCCGAGCCCGGGTCGCGCCGATGAAAGCCAAACCGGCCCCGTCGCGCAGCCAGAAGTTGGACTTAATGGGGGGAGAAGTGCGGGAGAACGGGACCGGTGTGGAAAATCCCCCCACAACCTGAGGATGTGTTGCCCAGGGGGGTCCCAGACCCCGGTGTG
>NW_010188262.1:417-621 GCF_000695765.1 Mesitornis unicolor | reverse complement strand
CAGCACCGGTATTTTTTGGGGGGAATTTCTCGTGTTTTGGAAGCTGGAGGCTGCCTGGAAGCGCTGGGAGGAACAGAGACGTGGCAGAGCGCCCGGGGCAGCTACAAAGGGAAGGGCTCTTCCTGTGGGGGTCATTGGGATTCGTGTTGGGATGGGGCTGGGGTCCAAACCCCGTCTCCCTGAGGGGTGCAGAACCCCTGGGGA
>NW_010188262.1:0-305 GCF_000695765.1 Mesitornis unicolor | reverse complement strand
TCACAGCCCCGCTCCGGCTGTGCCCAAAGGCCCCAGCGCAGTCTGGCAAACCTGGCTTCCCAGTGGCCACATTGACAGCCCCGTCCTGGCTTATGATCGCCCAGATTTGGGGCCGTTTGGGGCTAAATGGGGATTATGACTTGGAGGTGCCCAGCCCCATGCCTCAGTTTACCTCTTTGCCCACCAGAAGTGCCAGATGGTATCAGAGGCTTCAGGCTGGGCCATGCATGGGGCTGGGTGTGCAGGGAAATGGGGAGGGGGGGCAAGAAGCAGCACTGCCAGGAGGGAGCCCCCCCCCAGCCCCG
>NW_010188261.1:5109-5733 GCF_000695765.1 Mesitornis unicolor | reverse complement strand
CCCAGGCCTCCCCTGGCATCTCCTGCCTCAGGCGGTGCTCATAGGCCCCAGGTCCTCCCCCTTTCCCCAGGCAGGGCCCTTAGCCCTCAGGTTCCCTCCCAGCACGACCTGGGGCCCCCAGGCCTCTCGAGAGTCAAGCAACCCCATCCCTGGAGTAACCCCCCACCACCATGGCTCAGGGCTGCATGGGGTTCAGAAAAACTTCCCCTCCTTGTCCCAAAAATTCAACGGCTGCTTCCAGCCCCCGCTGTAGCCATGCACATGTGGCAAGAGAACAGACAGCAGAGAGGAGAAGCCCCCACCCTCTGGCAATGAAGAGGCTCAGACGTGAAGGAATTGTCCTTTATTTGGGAAGTTCACAGTCAGTTTGGGGTGGGAGGACAGTGCTACAACCCCCACCATGAGCAGAGCTGAGACTGGGGCAGCAGTGGGCCCTGGGGATAGCCCCGTGGGAGAGCTGCAGGGTAGAGAGGGACCCCCAAAAGCTTGGACCTACATAGACAGCCTAGACAGGAGCTCTCTAGTGCTCCCACCGTGGGTTTCTTTGGCTTCCTTTGGACATTGCACGCTCCAGGAAAGAGCGGAAGAGAGGGGCAGGTGCCTGCAGGAGGGGTTGACTAACGG
>NW_010188261.1:0-5086 GCF_000695765.1 Mesitornis unicolor | reverse complement strand
GGCCACAGCCACACTTCCCTTCCTGCAGCTGGGCCCAGCTGCAGGAACCACTGGGTTCATTCATACCCATGTGGGACACTTCCATGTGCCACCCCACCATGTTGGCAGGACTGCGGCATCCACTGGGGCTCACTGGGCTGGGAACAGCCACAGCATACCAGCGTGCAGGAGGAGCTCCCAACCCCCCCCGTGTGCTCAGGGCTGGGGGCTGGAGCCCCTAATTGCCAGGAAGGTGCTTGGGGGTCTCTGCTCTGCCTGTGGCTCCATCCCTGCAACTGCACCCCAGAGGGACACAGGGGGGACATCAGGAGGGGGATCGGGCACCTCCAGCAGCAAAAGCATCTGTGTTTCTGCAACTGCGAGTCCATGGGGATAGGTCAATGGAGAGGAAGCCCCTTGGCAGGAGAGAGGCACATCCCCACGCAGATCCTGTGCCACAGAGCCACCCCGCCACCATCCTTAGTTCCTCGCTGCAATCACCACGGACAAGGCCACACCACCGAGTGCGATGGCTGTTGCACCGAAGAGCCACTTCCAGGGGATGGACTAAGGAGAAGAAGGTGATGGGATGTGTGTGACATGCCATGAGCCCTGGACAGGCAGCCCTGCCTGCGCTGGCATGGGACGGCAGGGCAGCACCGAGCTCCCAGCGCACAACCGAGATAACACAGCCCAAAAAGGCAAGTGCTGCGTCGGCTGTGCCCAGCGTGCGGCCAGCACATCCACAGGGACAGCGTGTGCTGCTGGAGTCCAGCTGACAGCGCTTTCCACCGCCAGCGGGGTCCCGAGTGCGACAGCTGGAAGCAACGTCTGCAGCCTCCAGCTGGCATTGCTGGCCCCGCTGGACAGAGTCACGAGCACAGCTGCAGCTATCGGCGTCTTCCAAAACACATCCCTTGTGCCCAGCCCAGCGCTCTCCACCCCAGGGGTGACCCCCACCCACTCGGTCAGCCCCCAGGAAGGTCAGGACCAGCCCTTACCCAGGATAATTTGTCTTTGTACTTCCCCGGGGTCCCGGCAGCGCTGGGATTCCCGAGCATCTTTCTGTACATCTCTGTTTCCATGTTCTTCTGGTCTGCGTGCTTCTTCACCAGCTTGGAGAGCTCAGCGTGGATAGTCTGGGGAGGAAAGTGCGGGGCTATGGTTATGGCCCTGGAGGGGACAGGGACCACAGTGCCACCACTAGCAGGTCCAGTCACCCCAGGGCCACGCAAGGCCTTCATGGCACAACTTAGAAGAAGCTGGGGGGGCTGATGGCCTGATCCTGACCTGCTCCCATGCACTGAGGGGCTGCACCCAGCTGGCATGGGGCATCCAGGCTGGGTCTGGGTGCCCCTCTGTCCTTTCTGGCCATCCAAGCCATTCCCTGCCTGGCAGCGACAGCCGGGGCTGGAGGATGCACTGCAGGAGAAAGCTCTGTGTCCTGCATAGAGCTCGCAGGCTCCCAGAAAGCCATGAGAACCAGCAGCGAGCTGAACACAGCAGGCATCGCCAGCCATTGCCCAAGCCCACGGTGGCAGGAAGGACGTGAGGTGGCTGCGGTGGCACAGCGTCGGTGCAGCGGCCGTGCTGTGCCCTCTGCCGGGGACACTGCACTCTGGGCTGCTCCAACGCCTCCCTGAAACACCGGCATGGACCCACGCTGGCTCCGGTCCGTGTTGGTTCACCCGGAGCTTGGCCAGGACTTCATCAGACCACACCACACTCAGCAATGCTGCCTTCAACTGAGACTTTGGATGTCTGGAGTGTGCAAAGCAGCAAAGCACCGGCAGGCACCCCTGAGCTAACTGGAGCTGGCATGTCAGTGCAGGACAGACACCAGCATTGCCCTGCTCCCAGAACACGCGTTTCCAAGGGGTCAGGAGAAGCGAGCCCAGCAGATGATGGCCTGTAACACCTGAAAGGTGCCAACAGCCCCAGAAAACTGCATTTCCTCATCCAAGACAGGTGGAGCCAAAAGTTTCTCGAGCCTGTTTTCACCACTGGTAGCCACAGCTCGTGACTCACGGATGCGTATTTAACGCTGCCATCTGGAGCGGCACTGCCACTTCCCCAGGAGTCCCGGCAGCCGGCCGGAGAGGCCAGTAATTTGTTGTATTTGTGGTTCTACTGGTAACGTCACTGCCAGGAATTGTGATTTTTTCCAATTAAAAGTTTCATCTGAATGGGCTGGCAAGCAGCAGTGACATGCTGGAGACACACAGGGGGTGCAGCCTGCATTGCTTCTGCTGCTCACTCACATGGCTGCCCACCCTAAACTGTGGCAAAGGGTTTGGGATTCTGCCCATCCCTCCCCGTGGGTGCTCTCCAAGCTCTATGGGTGCTGCGGGGCCACCGAGCACCTGCATTCAGCGTCACATTCTACCCACAACTTCTAGGCACCAGATAAAGAAGAATCACAGAATCACAGAACGTTAGGGATTGGAAGGGACCTCAAAAGATCATCCAGTCCAATCCCCCTGCCGGAGCAGGAACACCCAGATGAGGTTGCACAGGAAGGCGTCCAGGCGGGTTTTGAATGTCTCCAGAGAAGGAGACTCCACAACCTCTCTGGGCAGCCTGTTCCAGTGCTCTGTCACCCTCACTGAGAAGAAGTTTCTTCTCAAATTTAAGTCATGACACAGATCATGACACAAACTGTGATGGTGGGGTGAAACTCCCAGAGAAGAGGCAAATAAAACAACAGACCCAGTCAAGGACTCAAGGCCACCTGCAGAACCAAGCCCCCTACCTCAACCCCACAGCACCTCCCTGCCTCTCCTTGCCCAGGCTTGCTCCTGCCGGGGCCATTTCCTGGCGCTGGGGTTTGATTTCTCCCAAGGCTGTGGCCCTGCAGCTGATCATTAACCAACAGGAAATTCCTGACCCAGCGCTCGCCCTGTCCTGGGCACTGGACCGAGGTCTGGGCTGCTCCTGACGCCCAGTGAATCACGCTCCAGGCTGCTGAGCAAGTCTGTGGGGATTCAGCTCCACTCCACATCCCGCAGCCGTGGCACGAGGCACTGGAGCCACCCGGGGAAGCCGGAGCAGCCAGGACTGTATATGCAGAATTACCAAAGCAGGGATGGGTTGGCAGAGTCCTGCCACTGCAGGGACCAAAGGGCAAAGAGGGAGACGCAACACGGAGATAAGGGACCCACCAGCCCAGCCATGCTCAGACGTTGCACCACACAGCGTGTTGCTCCATGGCTGCCCAGACCCCCGGGGGCTGTTTCCAGCCTCCCTTCAGCTATGGGGGGGCTTCAGCCACGGGGGACACAGAGGTTTGCAGGGACACGGCCAAAAGGAGACACCCAGCTCAGTAGGGTCACCTGAACCACCCACAGCGGTCTACCTTGTTTGATGGCTCCAGCTTCAATGCCGCCTTTAAGATGGGGATGGCCTCTCTGTATTCGCCCTGCTGAGCCAGGACCTGGAAGGCAAGGAAAGGATTGAGCATGGACAGCTGAGGTCAGACCTCATCCCCGCCTGCCATCACGCCATGGGGAACAGACAGCAGCGCCTGCCTCACCTTGCCCTTTCGGAAAAGAGCCTTAATATTCTCCGGCTGGTGCTCCAGAACAATGTTACAGGACTTGAGGGCCGCCTCATAATGGTCCAATTTAAGCTGTGAAGCTGCCAGGTTGTTGAGACATTTCACCTTCACGTCCAGCAGCTCGGCCTCCTCCTCTGAGCTGAAGTCAACTGCAAAGACCCCAGAGCCGGGTTAGAGTGGGAGGGGATCCCAGGCAGCCCCCACCTGCAGCGGGAGCAGGTACCTTTAGAGCTGGAACCGATAATTTTGAGGGCAATGTCGTAGGAGTTGATGGCCAGAACGTAATCTGCCTGCTGGTAGAAGAAGTTGCCGCGCTCCCGCTTTCGATTGGCCAGCTCTATCTTCTCCTTCCCACTGAGTAGCTCCAGGTCCGGCGCGTCCTGAGCTGCCAGCAGCTCCACCTCCAGAGTGAGGGCTGCGTTGGGTGGGACGTCAGGGCTCCTGCGCAGAAGGGGACACAGCCATGGCACCGTTACCACCTTTGCCAGCTCCACAAGCCACTAGGCAACTTGGATTTAGTACTGTGGCCCAGAAATCAGAGCTGTGGAGACTCCACAGGACAGGCCACCATACAGATCATCCCCCCCAGGCAGGACACGCTGCTGTCCCCTGCATGTGGCAAGCAAGCCGGGTCTCTCTGCACACAGACACTGTGGCTTGCTGGCTGGGCTGTCACCAAGGGTGACACCAGGGATGCCTGTCACAGCCCTGTTTGAGGCCATCCTACTCCACCCCACGCACTCCCCACTCACCTGCCCTGAGCGCCATAGCAGTACTTGGCATCTGACACAATCAAAGCTGTCTCCCCCATTTCCAGGAGCTGCACACACAGGTCCAGAGCCTACAGAGAACATTGTGGGGAGGGAGCATACGCAAGGGCAGAGGGGATGCTTCTGACCCCCCAAACGGGGATGTCACCAACACCAAATCCTCCCTGTGCCTCCCAAGGTGAGGTCCTGCCTCACAAGGCAAAACCAAGGCAGCGATAAAACCAGGAGAGCTTTCTCCCAGGCCTGACCTGCAAGACATCGCAGTCCCCCAGCGTGAAGGTGAGGGCAGGGTTCTCCTCCACCACGCTTCCCCCCCCCCCCGCCCCCATCCTCTAGCGTGGCCTTCAGGCGGATGGTCACGTTCTGGCCCTTGTGGGGACGGGTGTCCACCCCCTGGCCCGGCACCAGCGTCTTCTTCTTGAGCAAGCCGCTCCCTGGGCAAGGAGAAGCCGGAGACGCCTCAGCCCACAGCCAGGAGGGAAAAGCCTTGCTCCCACCGTCCCACTCTTGGCACAGGGAGCACCGGCAGAGCCGCAGGGAGGCCTGTGAGGCGGGCCCCCCCTGTCCCGGCTCTCACCCAAAACCTGGAGCCACTCCTCGGGGTCCTCAGCCACCTGCCCCCCAGCCTGCTCCGAGGGCTGGGTGTCCTCCTGCGGCGGGGCCGGCCTGCCCACATCCTCCAGCGGGGGCAGCTCGCTCAGGTCTTCCTCCTCTTCCTCCTCCTCTTCCAGGACCTCGAAATCCTCCACCGTATCCAGCTGAGCGGCATCAGCCGGCGGTG
>NW_010188260.1:2601-2843 GCF_000695765.1 Mesitornis unicolor | reverse complement strand
GGGGGGGAAAAGAAAAAAATAGCAAAAAGAAAAAAAAAAACCTATTTATTGGATTTGATTTTATTTTATTTTTTAACTCCGACGACAACGACGAAGCCGACCTTCGAAACAAAACAAAAACAAAGAAGCCAACGTCGAAGAAGAAATCGATGAGGAATAAACCAAACCAGCTTAGAGGCACGAGGTGACTCCCTCCGGCTCCGACGCGTGGGGGCTGGCGGCACCGTGTGCTCCGCCGCCGG
>NW_010188260.1:1910-2197 GCF_000695765.1 Mesitornis unicolor | reverse complement strand
TCTCCCGGGGGACTTTGCTCCGCGCGATCGGCTCTGGGAAGAGCGAATCCCAAGACTTTGGCTGGCCAAAATTCCCCCCCTCCACCCCACCCCGGTGCTCGCCGCCGGGGCTCGGTGCTTTTTCTCATCCCCTCCTTCCTACGGATCGCCGTTCTTCCCGAAAAAAAACCAACCAACCCCCAAAATCAAAACCCCACCACCCCCAAGGAATAACCCAAGGCCGACAACAACCGCCTGGTGCTTTTCGAACAATCTCACCGGAGACTTTCCGCCCGTCGCTGATGCCG
>NW_010188260.1:0-1208 GCF_000695765.1 Mesitornis unicolor | reverse complement strand
TTTTTAGGGGTGCCGGCGGGCGATGCCGGTTCTGGCGCGTGGACCCGCCGTGGTGCTGTGGTTTTGGACGGCGAAAAGGGGACCCGGGGCCAGATTTGGGTGCCAGGGCCTGATTTAGGTGCTGGGGCCTGATTTGAGACTGAGACCTGATTTAGATGCCAGGGCCTGATTTGGGTCCTGGGACCTGATTCAGGTGCCAGGGCCTGGTTCGGGACTGAGACCTGATTCGGGTGCTGGGGCCTGATTCAGGTGCCAGGGCCTGATTTGGGTACTGGGGCCTGATTCGGGTGCCAGGGCCTGATTCAGGTGCCATGGCCTGATTTGGGTACTGGAGTCTGATTTGGGTGCCAGGGCCTCATTTGGGTGCCAGGGCCTGATTTGGGTGCCAGGGCCTCATTTGGGTGCCAGGGCCTGATTTGGGTCCTGGGGCCAGATTTGGGTCCTGGGGCCTGATTCAGGTGCCAGGGCCTGACTCGGGTACTGGGGTCTGATTTGGGTGCCAGTGCCTGATTCAGGTACTGGTGCTTGATCCGGTGCTGGTTCTGGATTTGGATGCTGGTGCTGGATTTGGATGCCAGGGCCTGATTCAGGTACTGGGGCCTGATTTGGGTGCTGGGGCCTGATTCAGGTACCAGGTCTTGATCCAGTGCTGGTGCTGGATTTGAGTGCCAGAGCCTGATTCAGGTGCCAGGACTGGATTCTGGTACCAGCGCCTGATTTGGGTACTGGGGGTGGATTTGGATACTGCTGCTGGATTTGGATGCCAAGGCGTGATCTGGTGCTGGTGCTGGATTCAGATGCTGGTGCTGGATTCGGGTCCTTGTGCTGGATTCGGGTGCCAGGGCTGGATTCGGGTGCCAGGGCTGGACTCGGATGCTGGTGCTGGATTTGGATGCTGGTGCTGGATTCGGGTCCTTGTGCTGGATTCGGGTGCCAGGGCTGGATTCGGGTGCCAGGGCTGGACTCGGATGCTGGTGCTGGACTTGGATGCTGGTGCTGGACTCGGGTGCCGGGGCCGGATTCGGGTGCCGGCCCTGGTTGTCGCGGTGGCAGCCGTGGTGCCTTGGGAGCTTGGCCGGGCCGGGTGTCGATTGGGGCAGCAAAGGGGTGCGTTTGGAGAAGGCGAGGGTCCGTGTAACCTGTCTAAGTCCTGCTTCCTCGGAGGGGATTTTATTTTGGGGAGGGGTGCAGGGTAGGGGTTCAGCCCG
>NW_010188259.1:2967-3442 GCF_000695765.1 Mesitornis unicolor | reverse complement strand
GAGGTAGGTGATGAGGCAGGGGATGGTGATGTCCCCTGCCAGGACGGCGGCCAGGGCCGGGTGGCGCGGGATGGAGACCTGCAGGGCCTTGGAGTCCTCTGAGGGGATGAGTGGAGCCGTGAGCGGGACCGGCGTGGGGTCTGTCCCCCCAAAATCCCTCCCTGGTGCTGGGTTACCTGAGTCTGTGGGGACAAACAGCTCCGGGACCACTGTAGGGGTGAAGACGCAGAGCAGGAGCAGCGGGAGGGCTGAGGCCATCCTCTGCCCTGCGAGAGGGAGGAAAACACATCAAGTTTTATTAAAAATACCCCCAAAAAAGTTTAAAAAGCATCGCTTCCCAGCACAACAGGGGGAGGTGGGGGAGAGACCCTGGTGGTGTGCGGGGATGGGAGGGAGATGGCACTGGCACAGCGTAACCAGGACACAGGGATGGTGCAGAGGGGATCCCCACACCCATGGGCTCAGTGCCGCGGGG
>NW_010188259.1:2171-2892 GCF_000695765.1 Mesitornis unicolor | reverse complement strand
GTCGTAAGTAAAAACCTCAGTGAGTTTTGGGATGTTATTTTTAAGAACTGGTGTGGGGAAAAGCCAGCGAGCCCCAGTCTGGGATGAGCCCGTGCGTCCTCACGCGTGTGCTAGCGAGGCGTGTGCGGCGTCACGCGTGTGGCGGGGCGCGGGTGCTCACACGCGTGCGCCCGTGCACGCGTGCGGGGCGGAGGGGGTTGAGGTCAGGAGCTGGGGCGCGGGTGCACAAAGCCCGTTTCGGAGGGGGAGGGCGGGCGCGGGAGGGCCCCTCGTTGCCATTCAGCTCACGCCGGAGCTTCCCTGCGCGCGGGCTGGGAAAAGCAAGGCCGGCCAAAGCGGCCATTATGTCCCGGGCCTCGCTCAAGGCCGCCTGGCACAAAGGGCTGGGGACGGCGCTGAAAGGAGACCCAGGGGCTAGCGCTGCCATCGGGGGGGGGGCTGCTGGGGTGGGGACACTGGCCGTGCCACAGGGCGGCTGTGGTCATGCATGGTCTCTTGTAGCTGTCCCGAGAGGAGGACGATGCCGGGGATGCGGGGAGATGCATCATGTATGTGCAGCTTCTAGCAGCATGCATGTACAGCTCCTAGCACCACACACCATGCATGTACAGCCCCTAGCACCATGCACTGTGGATGTACAGCTCCTAGCACCACACAGAATGCATGTACAGCTCCCAGCACCATGCACCATGCATGTACAGCTCCCAGCACCCTGCACCAT
>NW_010188259.1:1312-2095 GCF_000695765.1 Mesitornis unicolor | reverse complement strand
GCTGGTCCAGCCCCTAGCACCCCACAGCATGCAAGTACAGCCCCTAGCACCACACACCATGCATGTGCAGCCCCTAGCACCATGCACCGTGGATGTACAGCCCCTAGCATCACACAGCATGCATGTACAGCTCCCAGCACCATGCACCATGCATGTACAGCCTCTAGCACCACACACCATGCATGTACAGCCCCTAGCACCATGCTCCATGTATGTAACAGTCCCTAACACCACACACCATGCATGTATAGCTTCTAGCACCACACAGCATGGATGCACAGCCTCTAGCACTACACACCATGCATGTGCAGCTCCTAGCGCCATGCTCCATGTATGTACAGTCCCTAACACCACACACCATGCATGTACAGCTCTTAGCACCATGCACCATGCATGTGCAGCCCCTAGCACCACACAGCATGGATGTACAGCCCCTAGCACCATGCACCATGCATGTACAGCCCCCAGCGCCATGCACCATGCATGTACAGCCCCTAGCACCACACACCGTGCATGTACAGCCCCTAGCACCATGCACCATGCATGTACAGCCCCCAGCGCCATGCACCATGCATGTACAGCCCCTAGCACCACACACCATGCATGTACAGCCCCTAGCACCACACACCCTGCATGTACAGCCCCTAGCACCACACACCATGCATGTGCAGCCCCTAGCACCACACACCCTGCATGTACAGCCCCTAGCACCACACAGCATGGATGTACAGCCCCTAGCACCACACACCATGCATGTACAGCCCCTAGCACCATGCACCGTGC
>NW_010188259.1:0-1034 GCF_000695765.1 Mesitornis unicolor | reverse complement strand
AGCACCATGCCCCATGCATGTACAGCCTCTAGCACCACACACCATGCATGTACAGCTCTTAGCACCATGCACCATGGATGTACAGCCCCTAGCACCATGCACCGTGGATGTACAGCCCCTAGCACTACACACCATGCATGTACAGCCCCTAGCACCACGCACCATGAACGCTACCCATCACATGCAGGCCACAAACCACCCCTTCCCAGCAGGACCTCGCCGTGAGCACTCAAATCCCTCTCGCCAAGCCCTGGCCAGCGGTGCCAGAGCCAAACGAGGGCTTTTCTCTGCCCCGTTTGGATCATTTGAATTCAGCCCCACGGCTCCGGAGCGAGGGACAAAACCCTGCGGTGGCCGGGCTCCAGCGTGGGGGCTGGCTGCCGTCCCCCCCGGGCGGCCAAGCGAGGAGGGCTTTTGTGGCGGTCGCCTTTTCTTCCCGTTCCCAAGGCGCCGCGGTGGCGTGAGCGGCGCCCGCCAATGCCCCATGAAAGAAATTCAAGCGATAAAAACTCGGCAGGAAGGGGGCAAACTGGGGTGAGCGGGCGTCTGCGCCCCTTCCGTGCCCGGCACTGGTTGGGAATGGTGCCGGCACCGGGAATGGGATGCAGGGAGGATTAAACCTGGTTTCATCATGGGTGATGCCCTGAGCTCCTGGAGTCCCGTGATGGCAAGGAACTCTCAGATGTCACGGTTGGGGTTGGAGTTTTGGGTTGGTTTGAGGTTTTTTTTTTCCTATTTGCCACAAATGGAAAAGTTTCCAGCCCACACATTAGGAGGGAATAGCTGGGAGCAGGAGCAGGAAAAGGTGGTCAAAAGGCTCGCTCGTCCCTGAGACCTTGGGAACCACCGGGGATGGAAAGAGACACAGGCGGTGGGGACGAGTAACCTTCATTTCCTGGGAACTCAGGTGGAAAATGGAGCTGAGCTCTATTTTGGGATGGGAGAGCGATCTTTCCTTCTCCCCTGAGCCCGGCCCCGCTTTCGGAGGCGGTCGCTCCAACAACGGGGCACGGCGATGCGAGGCGCAAGGCGGG
>NW_010188258.1:309-1710 GCF_000695765.1 Mesitornis unicolor | reverse complement strand
ATGCACGTGGCATCTGTTGCAGTGAATCCAAAGTTTTGGCAGCTTCCTTATCTTTAGAAGTGTCTGGGCTCTTTAGTGCCAGATTTCATTGTATTAATACTCCATTAATTCTAGGTATTTGCATTGTGTGTAAGTATTAAAGTGGGAGATGTAGGGCTATAATTTTCTGTGTTTACAGAAAGATACATTTGAAAGCACTTAATATCAGGGAAGAAGTTATTCTTTTGAATCGTTCTGGAAGGAAGCAAAACGCCAAAGAGAGTTTAATGATATGAAATTTGGGTCATTTAATACATTGTCAGTAAGGACGATCTCCTGAATGTTTTGATTGTAAAAGCTGAGTCCAGATACAACACAGAAAACTGACTTCTGAATTAAAATCAATTGCTACTGCTCTAAATAGAGGGCTAGGAAGAAGTTATGCTCTGCTCAGGAGTGATGGAATAATTTCTTAGAATATTTTACTGAGTGTTACAGACAGCAACAAAAAGACTGGAAAAGTATTTAGGTCCCAAAAATGTTTGCTAGAATAACAGCTGAAATTGGGTCCTATTTGAAGTCAGTAGCCTATGAACTTTTTTGTTCTTTCATCAGAAAAATTCAAGCAATAGTGGCACAAGTGCATCACTGCCCTATGAAAGGCACTGCCCTTTGTGGGATATAGTATTCCGTAGGCAAAAATTCCTTGTCCAGCTTGGCTTAAAGTCTTCAAAGTTCAAAACAAACAGTCAATACTGAATTTGCTTCAATGAAATTTTACTTTGCAATGGTCACTTTACGATGTCTCACATCCCCAGAGGTGGGACAGTCACTGGATTTGGATACTGGTAGCAGCATGACTTAAAAAATCTCTTACCTGGAAAGTTTTAGTGTAAAATCATATTTTGCCTTTGCAATACTTTAGAAATCATATTTCATGAGAATACTAAAGTATGCAATTACTTGTGTAAGCTTTTAATTTTGCTATCGGCAACTCAGATCCAAATATTTTAGGGATTGCAGATTCCTTCAAGAAAGGAGTTCACTGAAATGTAATGAGAAAGTTATGAAAGAACATGTACTGCTCAACAGAGCTGCTATCAGTAAGTCTGCATTATTCCTTTGCATAAAAAAGAAAGCAGGCATAAAGTTAGGGTTTTTTTTATACAATATGTGACGGATTGTTGGCGTAGTAATGGATATCTGAGAGCTGGGTTGAATCTCGCAGCGTGTTTCTGTTGATATCAGCAGCAGGGAGGTCCCCTGGGTTTGCAGACATCACCAGATCCTGTTATTGGAGTCTGGTTTTCATTGTCACCTTCACATTTCATGAGTGTGCATTCATGCCCTGATATTTATAGCAAAACAAATGAAACCTTTCTCCTTCCATCTGAGTTCAAACTTTTTCTTAACTATTTTATC
>NW_010188258.1:0-299 GCF_000695765.1 Mesitornis unicolor | reverse complement strand
GAAAAATAGTTGTTCTTCGGGATTTTTCTTTTGAATCCTCATCAGAGGGCCAAAGCTTATCTTCCCATTCTTTCTGTGTGGAATCCTGGAGTATAACTTGGAGGTGGAATTTGGCTCCTACTCAATAGTGCCTCTCAGCAGAATATAATGAGACATTATGTTGATTTAAACATGCTGCATAAAGTTCTACTAATTTGAAGGGCTTTCCTTATTAAAGATGCAGACTTTGGTCATGTGGTTGTTGCCACAGTGAGCTATCCTCACATCTGGGAGCTACTGCAGCCCCTTTGTCCCTTGGG
>NW_010188257.1:0-655 GCF_000695765.1 Mesitornis unicolor | reverse complement strand
CTCCCCAGTCCCTCTAAGAGACGGGGCGCCACCGAAATGCCGACACTGCTGTGAGCTGGGCAGAGGCACAGCAGGACACGGTGCTCTGGAGCCGCCCGTCCTCCCATGCCAAATTTGACACATCAGACTGCCACCGGGTCCAGGGCTGGCGCAGCCCGGCAGGGAGGGGATCATCCCCAAAATCGATGCCACCTGGTGCCCCGAAGCTGCGAGACGGGGCCCAGGCGGGGATGGGAATCAGCTCCTCCGTGCTGTCAGCAGCAAAACAGGATTTATGATTGGTGGTGCTGGGATGAAGCTCTCCTGGCTCTGTGGCCCAGCACGCACGTTTTCTGTTATCGCCCCCCCCCTTTTTCCATCCTTTTTCTGCAAACCCTGGCACCACTCAGGTCTCCTCGCAGCCCCTGCGGGTCGATGTCTGGGGCAATCCCCATTTCTGCCAGTTATGGTGATTTATTGGAACAGCTTTGCTCCAGCTGCTTACATCCAAAAATTGACATCAGCCACAGGCGAGCGCCCTGCCCGGCGGTGTCTCCCAAAGCTTTGGCCACCAGCAGTCCCCTGGGTGATGCCCTCCATCTCCACGGGTACTTTGGGGTCTCAGAGGTTTTTGCAGGACCCTCCCTGTACATCTCAACCCTTCTTATTCACTGCT
>NW_010188256.1:0-369 GCF_000695765.1 Mesitornis unicolor | reverse complement strand
TAATATTAAAACAAAAACAGAAAAAGAAAACAGATCTATGTTTTTGGTGGCCATGTATCTTAAGGTAAATTATTTATATAAGTCACGGCTCAGCCTCTCACGGCTCTTACTTTTGTGTTACCACTCGAAGTTAAATTTAAGTTGATTTCTGAATAATATTAAAACAAAAACAGAAAAAGAAAACAGATCTATGTTTTTGGTGGCCATGTATCTTAAGGTAAATTATTTATATAAGTCACGGCTCAGCCTCTCACGGCTCTTACTTTTGTGTTACCACTCGAAGTTAAATTTAAGTTGATTTCTGAAAAAACATGGCAGAAAAACTACTTACGGAAGGAGGAGGCTTATTTTCCTCTACCCCTCCCAAAT
>NW_010188255.1:0-2129 GCF_000695765.1 Mesitornis unicolor | reverse complement strand
GGGGGCACCCTTCCCAGCCCCACCTGCAGAGGGTCTGGGTGCATTGGGGTTTGGGTTCCCCTCCCCACTCCCCCTCACCGCGGGGTCCCCCCTCTCTGACTGTCCCCTCTGTCCCCAGCGCTGTCCCACCATGTCGGTCTCCAAACTGCAGGACACGGATGAGGTTTTTGGTGAGTCCCTAGAGGGCCCGTGGGAGGAGGCAGAGCCACCCATGGGTGCTGCCCCCACGGGTCCTCACCCATCCTCGGTGGCCCCCTGCCTGCTGGTGGCGAAGGGGGGGACCCCAGAGCTGGGCTTGGGGACAACATGTGGTTGGGGACATAGGGACAGGCATGGGGCTTGCAGCCACCTGCAGGGGGACACATGTGGGGCAGGGGACAGGGTGGCATGGGGACACGAATGGGCATGGATATAGGGGTGTGGGTGTAGGGACATGTGTGGGGCAGGGGGACGTGGGGACACAGGGACATGTATAGGCCACATAGGTAAGGGGCATGCAGAGGGTGACAGGGACATGGGGACATGGCCCAGAGCCACCTCTCAGGCCGGGGTTGGCGTGCAGGAGGCCATTGCAGGACAGGGACATCGGGGTGATCGTGCTCAGACGTGGGTGACGGGGACACCCTGTCCTCGGGGCCACCCCACTGCTCCTCTCCCCATGCCGGGGCATCTCTTTGAACACTTCTCTCTGTCCCTCTGTCCCCTGTCCCGCCCCACCGGGGTGTCCCATCCATCCATGTCCCAAATGCTTCCTTGTCCCCCTCTCCCACCTCCACTGGGATCTCCGCCTGTCCTTTGACTGCCCTGCTCTGTCCTTGCACCCGCTGTCCCTCTGTCCCCTCTGCTCTGGGCTGGCCTCCTCCTGACCGTCTGTCCCCAATGCCCTTCCATCCCCTTCCCCTGCCCTCCCTGCCCATCTGTCCCTCCTTGTCTGTCTGTCCTTCCCCATCCCTCTGTCTCTCCATTTCCTTTACCTGTCCTTACCCATCCTTTGCTCCCCACCTCTCTGTCCCTGCCTGTCCATCTGTCCATCCTGTTTCCTTTTCCCTGCCTCTGTATCTGTCCATCTGTCTGTCCCCATCTTCCCTCTCCCTACCTGTCCATCCATTCTTCACATCTCCTTGTCCCTACCTCTCAATTTCTTCATCCATCTCCTTGCTGTCCCCATCCATCCATCCATCCATCCACCCTATCTCCTTTTCCTTACCTGTCTGCTCCATACATCCACATCTTCCTTCTCCCTACCTGACCATCCTTCCTTCTGTCCCTCCCTTCCATCTTTGTCCCTCCCTCTCCATTTGTTCATCTCTGTCCCCATCCATCCCTACCTTCCTGTCTTTACCCCTTCATCTGTCCATCTCTTCCTTACCCATCCATCATCTTCCTTCCCTCGCTGTCCATCCATCCTTCCATCCCTCCCTTGTCCCTACCTCTCCATTTGTCCATCTCTGTCCCCATCCATCCATCTACATCCCTCATCCCTACCCATCTCTCTGTCCATCTCCTCTTTTCCATCCATCCACGTATTCCCTCCCTGTCCATCCATCCTTCCAACCATCCCTTATATCTCCTTCTCCCTTCCATTTGTCCATCCATCTCCTCCTCTCTGTGCCCATCCATTCCTCTATCCATCCCCCCTCCACATCCATCTGTCCACCATCTCCTTTTCCTTACCTGTCTGTCCATCCATCCATCCATCCACATCTTCCCTCTCCCTACCTGTCCATCTGTCCATCTATCCCTCCTTTGCCTCTCCTTGTCTGTACCTCTCCATTTGTCCATCCTTGTCCCCATCCATCCCCACCTTCTTGTCCTTACCCATCCATGTGTCCACCATCTCCTTTTTCTTATCCATCCATCCATCCATATCTTCCCTACCTGTCCATCCATCCTTCCAAACTCATATCCTTATATCCTCCCTTATATCCTTGTCCATCCTATTGTCCACCCATCTCCCTATCTCCATCCATCCATCCCTCCACATCCGTCTACCATCTCCTTTTCCTTATCTGTTCATCTATCCATCCATATCTTCTCTCTCCCTACCTGTCCATCCATCCCTCCATCGCTTCTCCTTGTCCCTTCCTCTCCATCTCTCCATCCCTGTCCCCCTTCCTCCCTCCCCGCCG
>NW_010188254.1:37842-40135 GCF_000695765.1 Mesitornis unicolor | reverse complement strand
CTCACCACCCACACCCGCCTCTCACCCAATCACAAGGCATCTTACCGCCCACCATCCAATCACAAGGTCCCCCCACCTCCCAGCCTCGTGCCCCTCTCCCCTGTTAGCCAATTAGAGGGCGCCCCACCTCAGCGCCTCGCCCGCCTCCTGCCGTGGCCTGGGGACAGGTGAGAGGGTCTGGCGGGCTGCGGGGAGGCAGCGTCTCGTCTGCTCAGTGGGGTTTCTTAGGGTGACGTGGAGGTTCAACTTGCCTCCCTGCTTGTTTGCACAGTTTTAACAAGGTATCCCCGCTTAACAGCTTCTGAAGCAGTATATCATTTGCCGGTAAAAGTTGTGGTGGCCAGAGGCCATCTTCCCAGCCAAATTTTAGTGCAGCTCATGCTACCTTTTATTTCTTTGTTAACAGCAGACTGGAGACCTGTAGGCAGTCCTGCCTGCACCCCCAGCCTGTCCATCATGACAATTTTTACCCATGGTAGCTGGCCTGTTGAGACAGGGAATCGTGCAAGCTCGATTTAACTGTGTGCTGTTCAGCCGATTTTGATTTTAAATGCACATGTGTTCACAGATGTTGAGATGACCCAGTACGTAAATCCTGTTCTAGGGAAGGTCTTGCTTATGTTATGTCAGTACTCTAATGACAGCAAATTCCCTCAGACTCAGACTATTTAACATTACTGGGTATTAAAAGTTCTTCTTTGCTGAAGATTAGCCCTATAGCTGTCTAAAAAGGAATCTCAGCTGGAGAAATCCTCTTTCTAATTCCCACAGACTAATTACCATAAACTTGTCTTAACAAGTGTTACACAGCCGGTCTGCAGGGGAACCAAGAAGCTGAATGTAGGACATTTCTTCTTTCCTATATATTCACAGAACTTTCACTGGAAGCAAAGCAAGACGCAGAAACAGCTTAAGATTTTTTCTTGCAGACTCATTTCTCTCTTTTTCAGTTCTAAATAAAGAATAGAAATCGTTAATTGCTTGTTTGTCATTTTCTTACACTTGAAAGGCAATAATTGATTTTGACAGTATACTTGCTCAGTCCTACTTGCCACTTACAATCTTTTTGGAGCAGTTTTTTCAGATAGATTGGATTTTGTTGAAATAATTTGAGCAGAAATAATTTACCCTTCAAAATTTGACATCCTGCACATTTATCCTATCATACTGCACACATTATTTATTACTGTCATTGATAGTACTTGTCTGTTTTTCTCAGCTGGATGTTATGTTCCAGGAAGTGGCCTTGCTTGTATACCACCACAGTTTTAAAAACAGCAATTGCATCACACTTCTTAATGTCGCTTCAGTCCCATGTTATAAATATCTGAGAAATTAGAAGTTAAGCATAATTCAGACCAACGGAGAAGCTGAATATGAGCACAGTTAGCAACACATTCCTCAGAGGGAATTCAATGATGTGACAAACCAAATATTCTCCAGGATATTAACTCGTTGATCAGGGCAGAAACTGTGTTCCTGCCTTCTTCCACTGAAGTATAGACAGCAAAGATGATGAACCTTTTTTCTTGGGAGACCTGGTCTTAACAAAGCCAGGATACTTAATGTGTTTCTTTACACTTATGTTGTAATGTTTTGAGGTTTTTTTGGTTTGGGTTATTTTTGAGACAGGAGGAGATAGCATTACTGCAATCTCATATTTTTGAGAGCAAACTTTTGTCTGTTTCTTCTTTTCTGCTCACACCAAGAAAGAGGTTACAGAGATCAAAGCAATGCTAAAATGTTCTGGTTCTACTCTGTCACGGAAACAAATTCAGCTCTCAGGGTGTGCCTTCAGTGATTATAAAACACTATACACATGGAGTCAACGTAAACTGCAGGAGCAGTTTAGGATCACTGAAACTATTAAAGATGTTAATAATATATATAAAATACTGGCGTTATCAATATTTCAGTGGGGAGTTTTAAAACTGGGGCGTTTTAAAACTGAGGACTTTAAAGACTATTTTTTTGATCTCTCTTTTGTTTTCTGAGTAAGAGCACTGCTACCAGCAGTATTTAAAATGTCTTCTCCCTACTGATAAGACTAATGTATATGATTCCCTCCAGATTGCTTTTCAATTGGCAGAAGAGTCTGTAGGATGATATGAACTATTCTTTGCCAAGGCAAACAAACATCCTCACCCACGTCAACTATATTTTGTTTTTCTTGATTGTTCCAGAGCTGTATCAGGTTCATACTGGCTATATAAAGGTACGTGCCAGTTACCTCATAGCTTTATGATCTCCACGAGAATTTCTAATGTGATTTGAGTGTTCACACATCATTCTA
>NW_010188254.1:0-37811 GCF_000695765.1 Mesitornis unicolor | reverse complement strand
CTGCTGAAGCAGTCACTCAAGATTCTCTCTTTCTTGTCTTGCGTAGCCTGCAATCGTCACACTCATTCATTCTCAGTCTGATTTTTTTTCCTTGACTGATGCCATCACGACCTGCCAGGCTTGTGTCATCCAATTCTGTGCAGTGCTTCTAAAAGGCACTGCTTTCTCAGATCTGAAAGCTGATCTCTGGAGCTCTGATCCTGCACAGCACAGGTGTACAGGCTTGCCTGTGTAGTCACAAGGCTAAAAATGATGAACAGAGCAGGGGACGTTGGAAACTGTTCTTCCGTTAAGGAAAGTGCTTGCCTCGTGGTTGCCAATTCATTCCCATCTAACAAGTCAGGCCAGTGGGATACCCCTTGTTAAGTAGGTTTTTACTGTTTCTTTATCCTACTTTAATTCTCAGTTTTGTGCTTGTGAGGGCAAGGGGCAGAGGGGTTTGACATTGACATCTTGCTCAGAAGGATGACTGATCTCATCTTCATGTATATGCCTACATAAAGAAACTAATACAAATGGTTTTGAAGTACAGCTTTGAAGTATAAGTGATTACAGTTGCCAGAGTTTTTAAGACCTACCTTCATCAGTTTGTTTACTGGAACAAATCCAGTAACTTGGACCAAATGGGCACAGCTCCACAAGTGATCCCTTGTTTGTGTCAAACCTATACAAGCCAGATGAATGTAGCATGAATAAAAAGAGGTGATGATATGTTATCAGACTTACTACACAAGATACCTATTTGAGACTTAACAACTTTGGGAACATGCAATTGGAAATATCTTTATGTAGTAAAGCTTTACGGAGTCCTTTTCTTGAGTTTTGCCAAGTGTAGCATGAAGAAATTATTTTTATTTTGGTTTTTGTGACAAGATTCCCAGCTCTCAACTTCACAGAACTAAGACATCCAAAATGCCTTACTGAGCTTTTGAATTTCATTTCTAAACACTCTGAGGTTCAACCTCCCTAATATTCCTGAGTGAGTCTTCTCCAGCTAGTACTGTGGATACCACTGACATTGAATCATGTGCATTAAATTAGACTTTTTAAGTTTGTATTATGATCAGAATATGCACTGAGCAATTAAAGGTCAGTTTTTAGCAGCCTGAAATTATAGTATGGCTGACACATGACAGGGAGAAAGTGTTTCACTGATGGAGAAAGAAGCCATTCTCCAGAAAGTTCTGGCTCTTCTTAGGAGGTCGTTCCGAACTTCCAGTTGGTAATTTTGGTGTAGTGACAACGCTGTTTTATTTTAGTGGAATAAAGTTACAGTGACTCATCACAGTAATGCTAACTTCGATTCCCTGTATGTTTTATTTAGAACTCCGGCTTCTGCAGCAGTACCCTAAACTGGAAGGCAGATGGAGCTCCTGCACGCCAAGTGCCAGCATAGCAGCGTTTCATGTTTAGGCATCATCCCCCTTTGGTTAAAGTCTTTTTGTTTTCCGTCTACTTGTTATTGTATTCGTTAAACTTTAACTGACTCTTTTAAAACAGTCTATTGCTAATTTAGGCTGAAGTAATTTTTTAAAGGGAAATTTCCTGGTAGTCACATTGATTATGTTGTGGAATAGATTTCCTAAGAAGCAGTGGAAAGTACTAGTAATTTGGACAAACTGCACTTTGGAGGGAACAACCCTAACACAGAATAAGCGAACAGTGGATTTTGGCCCTGATGATGCAGTCTCTGCTCATTCGAAATTCCCACTGATCTAATTAAGCTCAATTGGAAAAAGAACAATGCCTCACTGACTGCCTCAGAACCAAATTCCTCCGTTAATGCAGAGCAAATATAACAACAGGCAGAATCATCACTTCTGCCTCCGCTCCATTGGGAAATCTCAATATGGGATCACTGCAGAGGTAGGAAACCAGCCAGCTCTCCATGGCTTATTCAGTTTTTAGTCCTTTAATAACTGCTAAAGGTGCATGAAGCTGGTACGGAGATATTTTGTGTTACCTCTTGTTGACAAGACAATCCAGGCTTTCAAATCGAATAACCAATATTCTTTTTCAACTTATCAACATTGCTGTATGTCACACATGCATTAATTAATAAAATTTTGGTTACCTTTTGGAATTCACTTTATTAAACTCCTTAAATTTGACTGATTTTGTTCAATTAAAGCCACTTAGAATACTATCTACAGTTTTACTTTGCTTTAAACCAGAAAAATATTATCACTTAAATAGAAAATTTAGGCGCCACATGGATGTTTATTAGTTTCATGCTGCAACTGGCATGAAATGTTCTTTGGTTTATTTTTGTATGACCTCAATAATATTATTTTTACCACCGCCCTCTGCTGTCACTGAGGCTCTATGGTGGTTATTCCTCTGCCTGGCTTTCTTTTCATCTTCACTGCACTTCCCTTCAGTTCAACCCACAGATTTGCTGAGTTTGCAATAATCATCAAAAGATTCCCGAGTATTTCTAATGATTCATTGGATTTAATCAGAGCGAAAGTTGTCGTTCATTCATCTGAAAATAGTGGCTTTAAGCTTGTTCTGAAGCTGTTCCTACTTCCAGATAACAAGCTTACTCCAATTCTTTAATCTTACATGACTGTTGCAGCATAATGTGATGTTCTTTCTCCTTTCAGCCATTTATTTTTCTCAGGGAGAAGTCCCATTCTCTTCTGTGTGTCAGAGCAAAGTCGTATTTTGGAAAAAGACTCCAGATGGTCAGTAAAGCTCCATTGTTCCTATAAATTTACTTAAAATCTTTGATAAAATGTTAAATCCTTATATTCTTAGCCATACAGTTCCATAGTTTTAGTACATGTAACCTTGAAATGAAACTGTGCTGCATTTTTTTTAATTCCACATAATACACATACTTGAAATAACATATTTGCATAGATTTATGAGATGTTTGTATTTCTTGTGGAAAAGTTCCAAGTGAGGTGCCAAATATCTTGGTTGTGTAAGTGACCGGTTTTGTAATTTTATGCTGCCATTGATATCAGAAGGGTGTTAACTCTGTGACCTGCTACATTGTGATAGAAATGAGGCAGGTGGTGAGCTATTTTTCATTCCAAGTGAATATAAATAGTGAAGGGGGAAGCGTGGTGTATACACAGCTCTTTGATTTATACAAGCATATTGTGGAACCTGATCTAGCGAAGTCAGATATAGAAATCGTCTGTTCCTGAGACCAGCAGGAGATTTGCTTTTAGAGAGCTTGCAGGGTTTCTCCTTTTCATGTAAACCATCCCTCTGGTTACAGCTGGGATCTGAACTTCTCTTTCATTGAACACACCAGGAACAGCTTAACTGTGTGGCTGGATGTTGGGGAGACACTCAATAGTCTGCTTCCTGTTAAATGCAGAATCTTTAGTTTTCAAGAGCAAGCCAGAAGACCCAAAGATACTTGTTTTCTTGTTATGTGCTGTGTATCCTCTCTGAATTTTTTGTGTGGATTCCTGAGCACTTAGCTACTGAGAACAGTCAAAATTTGAGCTAAAACAGGTAACAAAAAGTCAAAATATAATTGGACTTGAGGAGGCTCTTCAGTAGTGGCCAATTAACTGACTGCTTAGCATACGTACTTTTTTTGAGTTCTTCCTTCATTTCCTGCTTTTGTCGCATTTGCAATACAACATTGGTAAAGACCTTTCCAGATTATAAAATCGGGGCATAATACTGCCTGCCAACTCCCATTTTCCTTGGTGTAGGGAGCATTTTGGGCAATATGGCATCGCGTCTGGCACCAGCTCTGCTCCTGAGGAACTATTCCAGACCATATGTCTGTAAGAGGTTAACATGTTCTGTCTGACAAAAGGAGCTGATTTCGCTTCCACTCCAAATCAGAAATGGAGACTTAGAGTAACTTCAACTGACTATAACTACACCCTCACTCTGAAACTATTTTTCATTTTTTACCAATGGCATAGGAAAAAGTCATGTGCCTTTTACTCTCTTCAAGGGATTAATACCCCCTAATTCTGGGTCAGGGAAGTAATGCGATCTATTAACCCTTTTAGTGACCTAATGCTTTTAGCATTGAAGTCATGCTCAATGAGTTCAAGTTTCTTAAATACACATTGATATTGGGGTGTTACAGTGACTAAGGTCGTAATTGTCACTACTCCACACAGTAAAGATAGCAACTCAGGTAATAACTTGGTGATACCCAGTTTAGTGTCAGCTCAGGGAGACAGTGCTAAGTATTTCATGTAGTCATTTTTTTGCTTCATCTTTTCCTGGGTGCAGAGTTTAGTTTGAGTGAATGCAATTCTAGGTGATCTCTTGCCTCGCTCTCCAGAAGCAATTTAAAGGGACTGCCTTTGGCTGCTGGTGACTTCTTAGATAAAGCACAGTACCTTTCTAAAACCAGATTGCTAATGCATTGCATATGCTAACAGAAGTGCAAAGAATGCGTACAGCTTAGATAAAATCAATTTTTAAAATTTTGTTGTTGTTTTATCCTATATTCATTATATCCAAACAGCTATGATTTTTTTTTTTAAATCTGAAATAATTTCCTTATTCTAGCCTGAGATAGCCAGTGTGCTGAGAAATAGATCAGTCTGGATTTGGAAAACAGGTGGATGAATGCAGCACAGTTTGGCCTCTAGTTTATGTTTTCAAAAATCAGTCTAAATAGTCTTATTAGTAATACCCTTCAATAATATACCCTTCAATAAGTGGAGAAAGAGAGGAAACTGATAACATGTGATCATAACATTGTGATACTATGAAATGGAGAACCACACTTCCACGGAAGATTTATGTGGTACAGTATGCCAGCATTTAACAGCATATGTCAAGTTTGCATGGGTTGATGACAGGGTAAGTTTTAGTTTGCTGAAGCTGAGGCTCAGCTCTCCATGACTTGGCCATCCCCAATGCAGAGAAAACTCCAGTCAGTGAAGCAAATAATTTTTTCCTACTTCCATTTGCAGGTGTTCCCTCTCTGATCTCTTCACTATGTGTACATGATTTTCAAAGCTATACAGGGTGAATGGCAAATCCTTTGTGTCTGAAAAATATCCAATCCTTTTCCTTCAGTTCCTGAGAGGAAGGACTGTACTGAAACAACATGAAACAACTACTAAAGATACTTTTCCTTCCTGAAAAACAAAGTCAAGGATCAATGAACAACACCAATACTGAAAACTAAAGCAGAAAGGTAAAGGAGTTAAGTAGATAAAAGCATCACAACATAAGTGCTTAGATAAGTCTGTGTTCCTACTTCTGCTGTCACAAAGTGTTAGAGTTTGTTCAGTACCTGGTAGAAAGAGTCCAAAAAACACAGAAGGCATAGCATGGAAAGGGGAATTTCTTTGTTCAGTAAGGATGGAAGTTATGCCACGCTAGACAGCCCTATTGAGACAGAAACACCATCTTTCAAAGAACTAGCAATAAATATTTGTTGTAAGAGTCCCTGTTAAATTTAGTATTGTGGCTCCATGTTAAGATACCTAAGTACATTCCTTCCCATTCTTCAAGAAGATAGTTTTATTTTTCATTCTTTGTTGTGGATTATAACACAGCATTCTTGAGCACTGTTGAACTGTTTCGTTTCAATATTGGAAGAAGAGTGTTTTGGCACAGGTTGTATACTGGCAGATTTAGAAGGTATACTGGGCTGAGTTAATTATTTTTCTTCATAGCAGCTCAAACTGTGCTGTGTTTTAGAAATGTGACCAAGACAATACTGATACACACTGATGTTTTAGTGAACGGTGTTTGCGTAGCATCAAGGCCTCTCTTGTTTCCCACTCTGCCTCCCGAGTTGTTACTTCCACCACGGTAAGCAAACAACTCGTGCCTTGGCAGGCTCAGGGCAGTGGGATATTGATATCACAGCCCCCATCCTTTACATCAGTGAGGCTCTACTCACTTGGCTTGCTTGATCATGCTGTGTTTTACATGCGCTAATAATCTGTGCGATTGCTTTCTCTCTTCTTCCACTTCATAACTATATTAATATGCACAAAGTATTGCATTTATAAATTTTGATCCCCTCAGAAAAGATAATCCTATGACAGACTTATTTTTTTTCTTATCCCACAGAAGGCAATCATATTTGTGTCATTAAGTCAAATATTTGGACTTGAATTCTTTAATTTTGCACAGTGCTTTTGGTAGAATATTTTTTTTTCCTCAGGGCTTCTTGGAAGCTTTCTGTGCTATGGATTACTCTGTGGCCTCCCTCTGTCTAATCTATGGCTTTTATGAGCAATATCTAAATTACCAGACAGAACTATAGAGAGACTTGAATTAACAGGAACAGCTACTTTGTGACAGGTCATTAAATAATGATAAGGCTTTACTTTGTGTAACATCAAACTAACCATAAGTTTGAGTAAATTGCTGGACAACTTTGCTGCAACTGAAAAACATTGATCTCAGAGGGAGCACCATCAATTTTTCAATGTCTGTGTAGGATTCTCCAATAACTAGCATGGTGTCCTACTTGATTTTTTTGTATTTTCTTGGGATTTTCCAGTATTATCTTTCCACCTTAAATTCTGTCTGTGGCACAGAACTCAGCGATATGCTAATATTGCAAGAAGAACGTTGCTCTCATCTCTGGAAGTTAAATGAGAGCAAACACCAATAAACATTAGTGCAATGAAGAAACTGTGCTTTTTCACTAGGAATTGCTGTCAAGGAGAAACCAAAGTAAGAGGGGATTTGCAAAACTGTGTAAATTCTTTTAAAATATCCCAAATACATTTGTTACATTCAGAGAATCACTCAAAAATAAAGGTAGGCCCATATCCTTTAACATTACTAGATGCACAAGCTATCCAGTTCAAGCAGATGAGTTAAATGCAATGTATGGGAAGAAGATACTCTTTCCACAGAATGATCTATGCTTAATATTTCATTGCTTTATATAAGTCCTGCTAGTGAAGTAGTTTCATGGATATTTTAAGAGGCTACTTCAAGTGACCAGAGACACAAAGGCCATGATATATTTGTGGATGGCAAGTTTATAAAAGGAAAATAAACAGAAGGGAAATCAAAATCCTTTCCAGCAGTATTTGACTTTCCCAACCCATGTGATGGACATAAACAAACTTCTAGCATTTTGTTCATGACACTTAGCCACATTCCCCACTGTTTTCAGATCCCTTGGACTTTTCTTCTTTCCCATAATGAGGAGATAAGTTATCTTCAAAAAGTTTAGATATGAAGTCCAGTTAAATTACAGAAGTAGAAATATGCACTAATCAGAAAGCAGACTTTCTATCATATCTAAGTTTACAGTAATCCTACCAGTATTGTAGCCAGCAAAGCAATTTATTTCCGTTGTGCTTTTCTGTGTATTTGCCTTCTTACTTTCACTTAAAAGTTACATCATTAGGAGTTTTGCTTTCTTGCTCCAAGAACTTAGGAAGAAACCATGGCAACATCTTCTAAGCAACAATTTTTTCTGAGCATTGCAGTAGAGAAAAGAGCTTTGATTATGTCAGGATACTACAATCTTGATTCAGCCCCAGGCTCATGGCGAATGGAAAAGCAATATCCTTATCCTCATTTTTAATACCTATTCTTCTATTGCAGACTACAACTTTGTAAATGTTTTGTTGTTTTTAAACTGGGGCTGTCCCCTCATCAGGCAGCATCATATCCTTCGACTTCTGCAAATTTGCAGCTCTGAGCAGATCTACCACTGGGTTTATCTGCTTTATATTCAGAAGAGGGCTCTTGCTGATGTCTCTCTCTAGCTCTAGCTTTTCACATCCACACAACACTTTGAGACAGGGCTTGGGTACAAGTCCTCCTCTTTGTCTAACCCTCCCTGGAGAGGCACAAAGGAACCCATCTAGAGCCAGTGTGAAAGTTTGGGCTCCAGGCTAATAAATCAATATAGCTAATCCCCTGGTTTATCACTGCTGGGACTGTACAGCTGCACTGAATCTCCAGTGAGGGGACAGCGATAAACATTTTAAAATGTCATACAATCCAAAGTCAAATTCACTGATAAGGTTAGCAACATCTGATGACTGCAATACCATATATATTCTAGCTACAGATTGCTAGTCAGCTCTTTTCCCAGCAAACTGCAACTGTACATGTAAATTGCCCACTTGAGGTTTTTTTTTTAAAAGCTTTAATTTCCTGGAGCTATTTACAAATCTTAAGGAACACAGAGAGAACTTCCTTAAAAGGGTAAGAAAAGCTACTGCTCTTAGTGCAGCCAGAAAAGTATCCACAGTCAGACTGTCCTTCAATTGTTAGGCTGATCAAAAAAAGAGGGTGAAAAAAATAAAAAATGTTTTGGACTACATCCTGAAGCCCAGAAGTGCTGTGAACAGTCATTCCCAGAGGTGAGAACTTTCTGCAAAGACTTCTGTGGTCTATTCCAAAAGACAGGCAGTTGTAGAAGACATTTAAAAGCATGTCCTGTCTTTCTTAATTAACATTGCTGATGAGAGGGGCTCACACAGGTAAACCAGCTCTCAGAACATTCAGGGCTTATGAAACTGTAATTGAATTGCACCAAAACCAACTTGATAGCACACATTTAGGTAGAATGTGTTGGCAACTTCACCCATCCTGGATGCATTACAACTCTTCTGGATGCACAATCGATTTAGAGAGGGGAAGTCAATGGATTACAATCCTGTAGTTGTTTTCTATTATGCTGGCCTGCAAAATGATGATAGCCTGGGGCAGACTGGCCTTACCAGGGTGGCCTGTGTCAGCCTTTTACAATAACACTTCTTCCCAGAACTGAAAAGCATTCAAGACATTTGCCTTTTGTTTATAGCTCTTTCCATAAAAGATATTAATCTGAAGTAGCTTCTGAGGCAGAGTACTTCAGTGTAAACCTTCAAAGGGTGATACCAGAAACAGAGCTGCACACAGGCGGCCTTGTTTGGAATTGTTTCCCTCTTTGCTTTTCAGTGCTTGAGCCCCTTCCAGACTGTGTTCTTTAAAGAGCATTTGAATACAGAGTCTGCACAACACAGCAGGCACCAGGCAGAGAGACATTTCTTTAAAACTGCTGTTCTTCCTCAAGTCACAGTTATCACAGTTCAATACAAGGCGAGTTGTACTGAATTTCAATAGCAGATTTGGACCACGTTCACAGTTATTTTGGAATCAGTTCCATTTGCTGTAAACTTTCCTAATTTATATTTCAGGCTTCTACATGTCATCCCTTATGCTATGCAGAACACATTACTACTTTCCTCACAATTGATTATATACATTATGGTATTGCAATTTTATGGCACCTTTGATATGACAATCTGAAAACATTTCATAAACACCATTGTGCCTCATTAAGCCTGTTAGTTTTTTTAAACTCATAAGAGATGATTAAACTGGGATTCAGAGTACTCATGTCATTTTGCTAGAAATGTTCATAATAAGTGAGTATTTGAGAATAGAACCCAAATTTTTGTTAACACTTCTGTCTGTAAATATTGTATAATGCCAATCTGAGGCAATGCTCAGAGGTTTAACATGGATTATGTTCCATGCCACTGGTTTTCAACATTAATGTCCATCATCAAAAGTCAAGCATGAAAAATACAAATTTGTTTTCATGAGAGAACTTTGCCAATCTGAGGCAATGCTCAGAGGTTTAAAATGGATTATGTTCCATGCCACTGGTTTTCGACATCAATGTCCATCATCAAAAGTCAAGCATGAAAACTACAAATTTGTTTTCATGAGAGAACCAGCTATAATTAATTACTTGCTTGTTATTCAATAAAATACATACATATTTAAATCAAGAGTATAGTGTTTTCATAGGCAGTGCTTATATCATCTCTAAATCAAAACAGCTCAGTGGTTTTGACACTATAGCAGCTTCATTTTCAGTGTATATATCTTGCATATTCACTTGATAAAATATTATTCCAGACTTCAAGTCCTATATTTGCATTCACAATTCAATTATATGGCCATTTAGTTGAAAAAAAATAGATGTAGATGTGTATTTTTTGCATTACTGAAGAGCTAATAATGTCATTTTAGCACAGACCTACCATCTATCACTAGGATTTTACTTCAGAGATGTTCAATGTCCGAATCAGTCAAACTGAATTTAATTTAGACATCTAATTCCCTCAGGCCTGGTTGGAAAATGTCAGCTTAAAATAGCATGTGCTTGAGCACAACAAACTAAAATGGCACTTCTGATGTATATATTTGTGTGTACAAACAACTGTCACAAACAGAGTATATTGGAATAGCAACTACCTCCTCCTTCATGGAGCTGAATTGCCTTTCACAGACTTACAATAACTATAAGGAGTTGCAGGAGTAATACTTCCACTTACATTTAATAAAAATGAGATCAAGAGAAAGCTCCTTAACTTCACCAGGTAGTGACTAGTGATCATAAGAAAGATTAAAATAGCTACCGCTGAGGTACCAGTTACAGACTGGCCCAAATGCCACGGGTTTAGAACATGAGGTAATATTCTAAACAAGACTATATATATTGGGTAACTTATGAGTCAAGAACAGAATTTAATGCTACTCAGTAACAGGAATGCAGAAAGCAGTAACAATTTGATTATTTGCCTTTAAACAGGGCCAAGTTAAATGTTTCTTAGCTTCATTTTCGGTTAGAAAAAATAGGGTATCAGATGTACATGCACAAATAATTTAGTTTTGTTTGTAATTCAGCTAATGAAGTGCAGAAGTTACATACACCTCTTTCAAACTGTATGAGATCAGTCATTACCTACCTGCTGCCCTAAAAAGCAAATGTGCTGCTGAAAGAAGGGCCAGGAATTGGAACGGCTACAGACAGGGATCTTGGCCCAGAAGTAACCAGGACAGAGGGGCGCCTAGAAATGACAGGATGGGTAGAAGGGCACACAAATACAGCATACATGAAACCTAAGCAGGTACAACCATTAGCTTAAGAGTTGGCAGTGTTATAAAGATGCTTTTAAAATAGGCATTTTATACCCTGGCAGGTCCTATTCTGGCTGACTCTGTGTCATGAACCAGGGTTCTTCATCTCCGTAACAGGAATTTGGCTCATCCAAGTCATCCACAGAACCGAGGAAGCACGAAAGCCAGCAGCAAAGATAAATCCCATATTTGTAGTTGCTGCTGACTGATTCTGCTGAAGAAATCATCACTGGCATCTGCGCTCCTTAACTCATGGAAAAAGTTACGCTTTTCAGCTCTGCCATCTTATATTAACCTGTATCTAACTTCTTTCTTATTCTGTCAGCACTTCTGAAAACTTTGCTGTGTACAGGACTAAGAGACACCAGGTACCTGCTGGAGCAGCATAGAAGGCTGTTCATCTGCTCAGATCCAGAACTCAGAGCCAGCTATATGGTTTAAATAGAAATTTAACCAATACCTATTGTGGTGTGAGCTGACACTCATGTCTTTGAACTGCAGAAGCTGAAAAACTTGTACACATCCCCTTCTGTTGTCCTTGATACAGTGCTAGCTAATTATTGGCAGATAACTGGGGGCAATAATCTGCTCAAGTGACAGAGCCCATCTGCCAGAGACCTACACTCTTGGGAATTTGGCTGGTGGTTCATAGGCACTGATGATGGGAGGTTCTTCCTCTCTGCTTTTGTGAGCAGGAAGTGTTTTATTTATTATATCACAAAATATTTGCTCTGCCTCAAGACAAAAGAAGAGGGGCTGTCACTGATTGCTTTCCAAAAATAATTTCCAAAAATTCTATCTTATTTCTCTGAAAACAAGTCCCGCGCCAGGTTTCATGGCTATGGCGTTGATCATCTCTTGCATGAAGTTAATGTCCAGCTTACTATTCACTTTCATGATGTGGGATCAAGGCCCAACTATCAGCCATTCTTTGCAAATGATACTATATTCAAATAAGCACTAAGAAACAGGCTTTTTCTTCTCCACCCAGCTCCGCCAAGCTGAAAGGTTGTGCCAGGATAAGAGAGGGATCAGTAAGTTGTCAATATATTGAATGGTCTGTCGGCAACTACTTTATATGAAACAATTTCATTTAGCAACTCAGTGATTTTAATAAGGAGCATGTCCTCTGTGAGTTCCCAGAAAAGGCAAAACTAACACATTTATTTCATTTATTAAAACACATTACTATGTTTTACCTTATATTCTGACACAGAATTGTCTCCACTTAGAAATGCTAGCAAACCAAGTTTTACTTATCTTTTTGTTTTCCCCTAGTGTTAATGTACAATTAAAGTGAACTCCCATGCTTCAAATGAGGTTAATCTATTTTCAACTACAAGTAAGCAAACCCATATTTGGTGTCGCATAAAATAAACAGCAGATCTCCAACTTGGATTTTATAACAGCAGTTTAACCCATTGCATTGTTATTTACTCTTAACTGGACCCTCATGCAAAGTAAGATGTAAAGTAGTTGTTAAGGGAAAATGGGTCTGTTTACATTTTCCTTTAGAGAACTAATGTAATGATATTTAGTTTAATTTTTTTTCTTCAAAATAAAGCAAGAAATTAGCCTGCTAGTCCTCTCCTCTTTGGGAAATTTAGTATTTAACTTATCACTTGACTCGTTATAAACTTTTCCTAGAAAAAAATGAAAGTAGCTTGTTTGATTTTATGAAAGTCTTTGACTATTTCAAAAGCATCTATAGCAGTCTAAGAGATATAAAAAAACAGAACACCATTTAAAAAATACTATTTTTTTCACACTGCATTGCTCAGAAGCTGATCTTTTCCTTCTGCAGGAAAATTCTACTATTCTACACAGTAATTTGCTGTTACTGGTCTACTCTGAATAAATTTATTAATTTTTAGAGAAAGGTTTTTCAAGAAGAATTGTGCAAACTGTTCCTTTGTAATAACTAATCCGATGCCGAGTAGCAACATCTGACAAGTCAAAACTTGCAAATCTGAATCCAAGCCACAAAGGTTACCTGATGCAGGATTCAGAGAGCGAGGCTGTTTTTGGGAACTATTTTAACTGTCCCTTCTGCATTATAACAGCAGCTGCAGGGGTAGTTTCCAGCACTGTTTGGAAACCATTTCCATAGAAGTTTTTCCAGATGTAAGTTGGAGTGTGCCAAATGGTCTGGCTCTTCAGTACAAAAAGCAAATTGGAAGTTGAGACTCTGGTGCTTGAGCAGTGAGCAGCTTTAATCCACTCTCAGCTCACAAGAACCTGCCTGCCCTCAAAAACTGTAATGGTTCCACAGGGCTTAATTTGGAGACTGATACAAAAAAGCGTCAAAGCCTTCTCTCCTCACCCTCAGGTTTCTCTTTTTCTCTCCTGGTAATACAAATTGTCTAATATAATCTATATAAAGTTCGAAGGATTTCTATTGAGGCTTCAGAAAATTAATTTTATGTCCATAATACATTAAAAATACCCACTGACTCTTTATGATACACATAATTACTCTCTCACACAAGCAAAGGATAGATGACCAGCTGTCCAACCAATCAAATTATTTACCGTGCAGTGAGATGGAATCTTATGGAATAAATTCTGCAAAGGTACAATTTAACTATCAGAAAAGCATCTTTATAACATTGCTAGTTCTTAGATTATAGGAATTCTAAACTTTAACTCTTCCTCCTTTCAAATAAACACTAATGTTTAACAATGACCAAAATCTATGTATTACTTTATAATGATCTGAAGTTGAGTACAGTCTACCATTGCAGATTATTCTATTTATTACTGTATGTCAACTGTGAAGTACCTGGGCTGTGTTCAGTGTGCCACTCCCTTCTGAAGTGAAGGAGTAGCTTAAAATACTAAATTGAAAAAAGTTACAGCTTTTCAGTTCACTCACCCAGTCTGGGATTAAGACTATTTTGTTAGGGAGGAGGTATATGCATATTATCTGGTGTTCTGTAGCATATTTTAACAGTACCAGTTTCCAGATCCTCATTTCCTCTTTCTACTTTGTGTCTCCCTCTCCAAACCACTGCAGGATCCTTAGGTGTACATTATACCATGAGCAGTCAGTCAGATGATGCAAAACCATCTGATTTGTCAGATGTAGTGCTGGTTACCACATATTAATGTCCATCCCTCAGGTACTGCTGCTCAGTTTGGGGAGGTGCTTGCAAAAAATATATTTTAAATATACGGAGCGTTGAAATGCAATCTTGACATTTTGAACTGGTGGGCTGAAAGCATTCAGATTTCCTCCCACTACAGGAACGAGATCTACCTTTGTATGAAGTATCAACAGCATCTGAAAGATGAATCTCTGAAAATTCGTAAGTTTTTACCTAACCAGTAACAGCAAAACTAAAAGGTTAAAACATTCTCGTATTGCATTTAAAACCAACCATTAGTTACTAAAAATCAATTCCTTGTACTTATTTGCTTAAAATTTGGATGAAGCAGGCTCTGGATAAATATCACCACATTATCTTTGTCTATGGCTGTAATACCCAGCACATGCTGCATCCAACAGAAAAGTACCACATAAGTGTTCCTATCAGTCTCCTGAGAATGGGAAGAACCATCTACCTGAAAACATTTGTTTTATTTTCTAACTGCATGAGTTGATCTGGAAAGGTGTGGGTTGCTGTTTTTTTTTTTCTACAATCTTTACTTTCACATTTAGTAAATACAGTCTTAAAACATTGAGCCTCAAAACTGTTTGTCACCCCCCAGCTCCCTAAGGCCTAATACTGTGGCTCCACATCATTCATTCGCTCTAAACATTCTTTGGCTTGCATAAAATTTCCATGATAAATGAGGGAAAAGAAAAAAAATCAGCTTATAGATTCAAAGAAAAACAAAACAAAACAAAACAGAAATATGGTAGTAAATAATATTGTAACTCATTCATTTTTAGTAACTTACTCATTTTCAGAGTGGTTTTTTCCTGTCTTTGGTTAGTAATCTAAGGGCTTTAGAGTAATTTATTAGAAAATCCTACTGCAAATTTCTCAGGCTCTGCTGTACGAGCAATATCTTTTGCCTGTAACAAAACATATAAACCTTCAGTTAAGCTCTCACCCTTACTGAACAGAACCTGCTCTGCATTATCAATGATAGCCAAGTAAAAACCAGTATTTATATGTATTCACCCCTGAATAGTCAAAGCCACCTTGAATAACTATACTTTACTTCCTAGTAGTGTGACAGTAAATACAAAGGTATTTTAATCACACTCCCCCCTCAATGCACAGCTCCAGAGGCAATGCTTTTATGAAAGCTGAGAGGTTTAAGGAAATTAACCATATCCTTATTTAGTTTAACTGTCCCAGGGCTAACTATTACTCAGAGTATCAGTATTTTTCAAAACATCTGTATATACTAGTGGAAAATAGATGTAATTTGAGTTCTCTTTATCTGTTCACTCCAGTGAAAGTTCAAGAAAAGTGTATCATTGAATTATACGTTGTCACTACCTTCACTTACAAATCTCATTTGGCATCCACAATTAAGAAAAATAATTGGTAGCAATTCAAGATACTGCTGACATATTCAGAACAAGTTTTTAATTAATCTCCTCTTGACTGAGCATCATTTTGCATCGTGTTAGAATCTGTGCTCCCTGCACTTCTCAGAGATACTTAGGCACAAGAGTCACCCAAATGCCTGATGAAAAAGACAGATGAGTCAAAGTGCTGGAAAGTTCCCAGGGCAGCAGTTCAGAGAACTCAACTCCTCAGACTTTTTCCTCCGCTAAATGTCAGATGTGTCACCAATTCAACAGCCATCGCCTGGAGAGATTTGATTATGTGCCATCAGCATCCCTCTTGATCAATCAAAACAGCGAGTGAAAAATAAGACAACATCATGTTCATCTTCAATTTTACTCCTAACTCATCAGAAGAAAAATCAGTAATTCTCTTGGTTAACTCCTCAGTAGACAGAGGTGGTCATACAGCATCCTAAAGCCAATTTCCTCACATTTGGTTGCAGGGATACATCAGAAAGAAACACTTTTACTG
Source organism: Mesitornis unicolor (assembly GCF_000695765.1). Lineage (NCBI taxonomy): Eukaryota > Metazoa > Chordata > Aves > Mesitornithiformes > Mesitornithidae > Mesitornis > Mesitornis unicolor. The sequence goes on along the minus strand of NW_010188254.1, from coordinate 21,966 downwards.
CTGAAACTATTTAAATTTGGAGTATGAATAAACTCTCTTCCCCCCCCCACTTGATTTTAAGCACTCCTTTATTTTAACGTTGAGAGAACCTCATATTTTCATTGTATCTTTAAAATATTATCACAACTGACAAGAGTGTCAAAACCAGGAAACTGAAAAGAAATCTGAAACGGTGCATTAAACACCAACCCACTGAGAGTCCCATTCCTTGCTATTCAGAGACACGCTTCGAGTTTCAGGAAATCAGATCTTCACCACTGACAGGTTAAACAGCAATACTTCCTAACCTAGTAGATGAACGCTGAAAATATGTTTTCCTGACAGAGGCCAGTTTCAGTGGAAGCTATTTTGCTGATCATTTAACCATCTTCAGAATATGCTGTGATTCGTCTGTAGCTTCAGATACTGTTATTCCCTGTTTTGTAAAAAATGGGGAACTATCTGGTTTTTTTCAGTGTATAAAAAAATGGGATGATCTCTTTAGAAAAATCTCACTTCCACACAGAAAACTCATTATGATCCTTAATTGCCAGAAAATTGGGTTAAAAGCATGATACTTTCTTCATTACAAATAAAGTGTGTGGTTAAAGAGAAAAATAAACTTCACAGCACAGAGAAAGGTACTGTTAAAACAAAAATCATCTTTTTCCATTAAAGCTCTAAACATGCATAAAATGGTTTTCCTTGCTAGAAAAGGGTAAAAGTGAAGGCTTACCTTAGTCAAATCCCAGGATCCAAGGAAGACCATGATGCTGGCAACTCCAGGAGTCGATCTTCTGTGGTGTTTCATACTTTGCCTCTCCCACTACCTGCTGTTGAACTCCAGAATCACTGCTTGTCCACCTATATTTTGTGTAGTTGCAATAAGGAATACGCTGTGTTTTGCCATCATTTCTATTATCAACGTGAAAGAGGGATGCCATTCCAGAATGAAAAATTATGTTCATTCTTTGAACCAAAATTAACTCAGTCTGAGAAGCCTTACAGCAAGATATTTACAGACATCAAGTCCTTTTTTCCTGTGATAATGTACCCTTAAAAAATACCAGACAGGAAGAAAGAGAAACATCTGCATTGATTTTGATTGTTTAATACTCAAGAGTGAAAAAGTGTAAAATCACAAAGCTTGTACCACCACAAAAATGCAGTTTCATTGCAAATGACCAAAACACAAGCTGCCTGCAAAGTTTCACCCAGTTGACATCAACAAACCCAGTTTCAACATTCTTACCGTCTTTTTTAAACACCTGCAATTCACAAACATCAGTCAATACAGTTCTAGGTGTCTCACACATTTTCTTTATAATCTATGTTATATCTGCTTTCTAGACCAGTGGTTTACACATTTGGAAAACAGTGCCCCACTTCTGATCTATATCAGCATATAAATACATAGTTTTTACCCCCCCTGCCAATTACCAATTCTATTTTAAAAGCATTTTGTTTAAACCAAACCCAGCAGTAAAGGTCTTACTTGTATTTAATGATAAAGCACAGCTTATATGAGTATGCTTCAGAAGTGCATGCTGACCAAGATTATGTCACCAATCCTTTCAGCCACAGGTTATAATACTTATGCAGAAAGTGATCATCATATAGGGTGAGTTAGTACACCAGACAGCAGGTTATATTTGCTCCTAGTAGTAACGCTTGTCCCTATGGCCCTCATTCTGCAAATGCAACCATTAGCCCTGCGGGACGTGATTTTGTTGCCTGAAGGTGGTATTATCCAAATGTCAAAATGTCTCAGGTTAATGAGACCTAAATGGGCTGCTTACACAAACATTTTTAAAAGTCACACCCTCTTTATGTGAGATATCTTGTCTTTCAATGTTATGCTAATGCACATCTCCAGTTCCCTACAATAAACGAATGGTTGATTAAAATCCTGATCTTAAATTAAACTAAAGAAAGTACAAAGAACAAATGATTCCCTCCAGACAATCAAAATAGAAATATACCTTGGTATAACCTACTACATCTGACAGTGATGAGTAAAGGAATTTTAAAGAACTGTTATTGCCTCAGTGGAAAATCTACTGATTTTTTTTTCTCCTTCAATGCTAAGGCCATTTATATTTTATGATTCACTTGCTCCTTACTGGTTTATTCCTTCATCTGACAGTATAATCCTCTGAGCAGGTGAGGATAAACATAACAGTGTTGGTATAGTTGTTCCTAAGGAGCATCTTATTTCACAAGGTACAAGTAGCTTTTTGTTAGTTACAAAATATATTTTCTGCAAGTATTTTTATACTTATATATTTCTCTGCTTTACAGAGAAAGCTTAAGTTTCAGCTTAGAATAAAACTTCAACTAACATTGATGATATTTTTAACACTGTTGCTTATTACAGACCTGACTTCTTCCTTTGTGCAGTTATTTAATACTTGAAGTACAGAATCTGATAGCCTGCAGTAAGGCATCTAGCTGGAAAACTCCAGCTTATACACAATTATTAAAATAAACAGAGATGTTACCATCTTTACAATCATAGGGTCAGCCGAGGAAACAAAAGTATAGGAAGATAATAGAAGTATTACAATTAATAACACCCTATTTATAAATGGAAGCACAAAGGTTGTTTTTTTAAGCACATATGAATAATTTTGAAAAAATAGTATTATCCATTACACAGTGAACGGTATAAATAAGCTTAGCATACATGCCTTTAGTGCTTCTACACAACTCCGTTTCCTGTTCATTTTCCAGCTGCTGGTTACACTTCCAATTGCAAAATTATTTCATAGTACACGATGGAAAAATATTCAATTCCCATCTACACAGGTACTCACTTATACAAAATGAGGGAAAGGCACAGAAAATTTTGCAGTGCAGACAAACCTCATGAGTTCATCTTAAGAATATTAATAGCTTTTTACAATTTCAAGCTTAGTAACTAAGGCACATAACAATTACACTGTCTCAAATCTGAAACAGCACGATATGTGTCAGCATGGAGCTTCTCTCTAGCTTTGCATTTACATTCATATTATAAAGGTAACAGTCAGTTTGGAAAAAATCTAGCTTCGATAATATTATGGAATCTGAAAAGTAAGTAGCCATGCCAGACTAAGAGTTTAACTGGATTTTAATCTTGATTAGCACACACAAAACTATGCTGACAGAAAATTTCCCAAGTCTGAATCAAAGCCCACACGGCCATCCCAGATACAGGTGTGATTCTGCTCTGCAGAGAAGGTGTGAGAAAGTGAGTGAGTGAATGTGTGCACGTGTGCATGTAAAAATAGCACCTTCTCATTTGTGTATCTTATTTCTCCTATGTGTCCAGTATGGCATCGTCTTACCCCTGTGACAAAAATATTTTGGCTGTTATTTTTGCTTCTGCTAGCACTGCACAGTTTAGCACAGTTACTGGTTCTGATCTGGACCTTGAAGTCACTGAACTATAATTGCAAAGTTAAATTATGTCCTTCATTTAACCAATGTGCAATCCAAGTGAAATTAGCTTATTTTCAAGTGACTTAAGTAAAAGCCAACTTTGGCCTGAGGCAAATGTTACAAACAGGAAAAAAAAAAAAAGACAAAAATAAAAGGGAAAATTAAAATCTCAGGTTGGGTTAGCAGGGCTCGTAATTGAAAAGGGCATCTTCTCATTTGTAAACAAAGAAAGGATTATCTGGAAATACTGACACACAATGATCACGTGTCATCAGTGCCATTTTCACATGTTTCCTTCAGAACAGAACACATGTTAACTAATTTCATGGTGTCAAGAAATTAGGCATTATGTAGTCATGTTGGACACTTCACACTTACCTTTAGCAATACCTAGTGTCAAGGTAACCCATAGACCACAAAATAAGTTGATGTTATTAATGTATATAGCCACTGAAGCTGTCAAGAGGTCTGCTTACTTCAGTGGAAATACTATCCAGCCTATTGTAAAAAACTGTTTTATTTTTAAAGATACTAAATGTACGGCTGTCTAACCATAAAAATCACTATTTCTCATTATGAATTCCATGAGAAATTTTCAGTGTTACTTTGTTCCTTCTTCCTCTTTTTTTACACTGCATTCTAGCTACACAAATAATACAATTTTTGTCAATTCTTGCTGTATTTAGTTTAATCCTACAGAATGGTATTTCCTTTTTATAGCTGTAATAGCTGTATCTTAAAATGTTTTCATTAGGTATTGCATACAGAAGATAAACTGAAAATCAGCCACCTACCACTTTCATTAGTCTTATATTCTGTTCTATTTGTGGGTAGTAGCTTGAGATTTAAACAGAATTGCTGAATTGTTTAGTAACCAAGTGCAAAACAGTATTTTTAAAAAAATAATGGAAAAGTCCTATTCAAGCACAGCTAATTGACCTGCTATGAAACAAACAAGAAATTACAATCCTTCTAATTCCTCAGTAACAAATTCCTGGTGGAAAAATCTGAAGTTATTGGACGTAGATCTCTAAGAAAAAACATACTAATAAGCATGATTTCTCCCAAAAATAAAGTTTCCAATAAAGTAAAAAGTGTGCTGAATAGGTAGAGGCTTAGATTCAATTCTTCTCAGTCCACTATTAATCATCTACACAGAGTGTTTCTCCATAGAATCAAAAATCTGTATAAACAAATTACTAAGTAGACTTCATTAGAGTCCTTTCAGAACCACTGTCCATCATTATCTTCTTCATCTTCCTCCTCATGGTCCAGATAGAGAAGAGCGACTTTCTTTTCATCAGAAATAACTGACCTTTGGTCTACCATTCTTTGCAGCTGCACAGTTTTATCAAAAAATGATTTTTCCACTACCTTTTCACCATGATCTTCAGAAAAACTGGAGAGAACATAACCTCCTCTTTTATTTTCATTTTCTACAATCTGGTTGCTTTCGACTACAACCTGTGACTGACTAACAGAAGGGTCTTGCTTATTGGATATGAGCGTGGTTGCTTGCTGTTCTCCACTTTTTACTGTCGATATTCCACCCATATTGGAAACATCCATTTGAAAAGTAAAAGATGTTTCCTTGGCTCCTACTTTAACATGCTTTACAGACCTACTGCTCTCAGATGACTCTTCTGTTTGTGAAAGATCTTCCCGCTTTTCAGACATAGGTCTTACAAAGATTATTTCCTCAGTGTGAGATTCTCCAGGACTTATTTTTATGTGCCTGAAAGACCTACTGGTATCCGAGCCTCCTTCGTTCTCTGAAAGATGTCCTCCTTTGTTAAGGAGCTCTGAAGTTTCAGAAAGGGAGCCATGATATATGATTTGTTCAGTGGTTTTAACTCCCACTTGACCTATTCTAACATGCTTTTTTGAGCCTTCTGAATGAGTACGGTCTTCCAGTTCACTGATTTCTGTGCGCTGAGTGATGGGCCCCTGGTAGATTATTTTTTCAGCTGTCATGAACTCTTGGGGACCCAACTGAATGTGTCTGACTGAACTTTCTGTCTGTGAGAAGTCCCTAGTGTCACTGACCTCCACTTTGCCAGAGATTGGTCCTTCAAAGATAACTTGCTCAGTATTAATCTCTTTAGGGCCTAATCGAAAGTGCCTTACTGATCTGCTGACATCCACAGACCCTTCTGCCTGAGAAAGGTGGCCTGAGCTATTGAGCTCCACAGAGTCTGAAACAGGCCCTTCAAAAGAGACTTCTTCAGTTACTTGCCTTGATCCTACTGTGACACGCCTTGTAGACCTGTTGAAGTCTGAAAACTTTTGGGAAAGATTTCCAGAATCAATCTCTTCTACAGTTGTAGTAATAGGGCCCGTGTAAATTACTTCTTCTGTGGTTTGGATTTCTTTAGGACCCATTTTAAAATGCTTCACAGATCGGCTAAACTGTGACGATCCTTCTGTCTGCACAAGATCTTCTGTAGCACTGACCGTTTCAGAACCAGGCCTTCCATATACGATCTGCTCAAATGTCTGAGCTTCCGCTGGACCAACCTTAATATGCCGTACGGATGTGGTCTCATCAGTTGACTGTGGGGAGTGAGAGACTTCTCCAAAATCTGCAGTTTCCAAAACTGAACTGTCATAAATAACTTTTTGAGTGGTATGATACCCTGTACCACCGCTCCTCCTCATCGTGGATGAGTGATAGATTTCTTCATCAGCCAAAGGAGTGTATTTATCACTGTGGGAAGAAACATCTACTTCTATATTGCTTTTACCATCAACAACTCTCTCTGAGCTCTCTTTTTTCAGGGAGCGCAATTTTGCCTTCTCTTTCTCACTTGCAATTACTTCACCAAGCTGAGCTACATCGAATTCATCGGTATTAAGGGTCTGTGACAGATTGACTTCGGCAACAATTGTCACCAAGCCACCATCCTCCGTTTGCTCAACTTTTTTGATATCAAATTCTAAGCTACTTGCATCAGCTTTATTTTCTTTTGTTAATGCAGACAGCTCCTCTTTCACACTTTCCGGGAGACTGCCCTCCAACTGCTCCAAAGCTTCCTTCAGTTGATGTTTGGGGTCCTTTGTTTTCTTTGATAAAAGCTCTTTTATTGAAGTCTGAAATTCATGGGGAATTTTAATTTCCTTTTCAATAACAAGGGATTCAACATGGGATGTTTCAGGTTTAGAATGCTCTTTTAAAATATGGGCACTTGCTTCCTCCCCTATCACTTGATATGTTTCTTCTGGAGAGCTTACACCTTCATCTCTCTTACTTTGTGTGCCTTGCAAAAACTCATCCTGCCAAGAATATTTAATAGTTGATTCTTCTTCTATATGAATTTGCCCATATACTGAGTCATCATCTTTTTCATTAATAATAGGATGATCATCAGGAACAGATACAAAATATTTCTGTTCAATAGGTGAGTCATCTTCCTCAGTTACTTCTTCCACATGAGTGAAACTCTCGTGGCGTGGTTTCTTCTTTTTAACATCTTCATACGTGAACGTTACGTTTTGTTCCTCTTCATCACCGTAACGCCTCTCTCTCTCAGGGAATGTATCTTCCACTTCCTCTACTTCAAAAGGTGTTGAAAAATCAGTCTTTTCATCAGTGGCATAATCTAGCAGCTCCTCTACAATCTCAACATTAACAGAGATGTTCTTTCCGCCCTCATTTCCTTTCAGGCCATGATGCACTATATCTTCTATCTCCTTCTTGGAAGGAGTTCCCTCAACACCCTCTTGAACCGCTTTTCTGACATCCTGGTTTGATAGACCTCCTCGGTCAACTTCATCAGAAATATCTATGGTTTCTTCAACTTGAGATTGCACTGTGATCTCAGTCTTTATTTTCCCATCGTCTGGTTGTTCTTTTTTATTAAAATATGTTACTTTTGTGTCTGTTGATACTTGTGAACTGGAAGACTGCGTAAAACTTTTAAGTATGTCAGCAACAATATTCTCTGCTATATTTTCGGTTGACAGAGTTCCCTTTTTATGACTTCCATCGCTAATTCTCTCTTCATCTTTCAGATTGGATTCTGCTTCTGAAGTACTTACTTTGTGAATTTCTGCAGACTTAGTTACATGCTCATCTGTTTCTCTTCCTATGCGAGTTTTAAAACCTTGTGACCTCATTTCTTTATTATTCTGAGATTCTTTGCCAGCAGCAGGCGTTTCAAGACTGATAGGTATCTCAATGACATCTTTGCTTCTTGATTCCAAGGTCACATTTGTGTCTTTCTTGGTTGATTCACTTCTCAAATTTCTTGCATTAGAAATATCACTCCCTGTTACCTCCATTACATCCTCCCGCATATATCTTTTCTGCTCGGTCTTCCTTCCAAAATCAACACTTCTTTCTTCTATCAAAGGCTTCTCATCTGTTTTCTTTTTCTCCTCCTTGGTTTGTTTCTCCAGGTTATCTTTTTCTTTCAGCACAGATTTTGTCTCTTCAGCTGCTTTGCTGCCTCCTCTTTTTTCTTTTAGCGTGGTCCGAGTTTCAGTTATGGTTTCTTCATATTTAGATGGTTTAAAATTGGTATTTAGCTCATAAGCTGGAAACTTAGTGAAGGTTGGTTTTGTTCTTATATTTTCAGAAATCCCTGGCTTTGTGTCAGGCTTGTGGTCCTTGTCTGATCTTTCAGCATGCGACGATTCTTTTGAAAAAGATACTGTGGATGAAGTCGTAACTTCCGTTTTCTTTCTTTCTGGAATTGTCTTTTGCTGCATTTCAGTGTTTTTCCAGCTACTGTAGCCTGGAGTAAATGTTCTTACTTCTTTGTGGTCTGTTACAATCCTTTCACCCTTCGTAACAGTTGTAGAAGGGCGATACCCTGAACCAAGTACATCTCTTCCAAAAGCTCTTCCACCAGCTGCTGTCTGTGATCCAGCGTGTGTTGACTGGGCTGAATAACGTGCAGAACTGCTAACGTTTGTCACAGGCATTCTGTGTCTTGTATCAGTGATCCTGAAAGCAGGTGAAGCTTTGTTTCTATTTCTTTCTTGGTAAGTAGAGTAAATATCAGTGTAGTCATACGAAGTGTTTATAATATCTGCAAAAGAGCATAGGTGAACAAACATTGAAATAACGGCTTGTATCTAAATAATGTAAAATAGAAGGCATGCACTATGGAGTTTTACACTGTATTTCTGAGAGAAGTAATGCCTTCATTTTCAATGCAGCTCTGTAAAGGCATTCATGCAGGTTTTGCATGATAATTAACTCTATGATAAATTATATTAAAACTGAAAGCAAAGCTTTTTACCAAGTTGCAAGCTCTTACTAATTTTACCACCTGTGAGCCTCTGGGCATTATGGCATTTACTTAAGAATTACATTTTTCAGATTTATATTAATGTTCATTTACATTTACAACTTATCCTTAAATAATGTATGCTAATATCCCAGACTTGGTTTTTTTCTTCATTAGTCAAAGTGGACTGAAGTTTCTCAATTCCTATTGAGAATTAATGGCACACCTGCTACCACATACTGCAAATGGAAAACACAAGTATAACGCTTCATAGGCACAAGATACAACAAGGGAGAGAAATAAATAACATTTTAGGCTATACCCGTACAATTTAATAAAATGTAGCAGGAATAATTGGCTGGATCTGGGACCAACCAGCAGTGCACAAGTCAAATCTCCTACTCCTAAAAAGCTAACCACATATCCTCTAATTTTTGGTAGTGCTTCCTGGTCTGTGGTAATCACTGAATATGCCCGAGTAATGTCTGCAAAAGTACTGGCTAATCCAGATCAAAGCTGTGCCAGGGACAGCGCTAACAAGTTCACAGCACAGGCAATCCTATGTGAGCTTGTCAGCCTCGGCCCTAGTTTGTTTAATTTACTACTACAGATACAGCCTTCAAATCTCTTCTGGGACTACTCTCTGTGATAGTCTGATGATTTTAAGACCACACATTGTTAAACCCATATAACATTAATATTAATAACATTTCTGTTATTAATAATAATAGCCATAGCAGTCGGATCAAAGGTCGATTGTATTTAATATTCAGTTTACAGTGACCAACAGTGGATACATAGGGAAGAGTATAAGAACAGGGCAAGTAAATAGTGATACTTCCCTGGTATACTCTCACAGCCTCCAGAGATTTGCAGCTCCTAAGATAGAAATGGTATCTTTATGTTTAGTAAGCCTTTGAATTGTCTTTTCATTACTCTGCTAAAAGTTTGCTTTAAACCCATGTAAACCTTTTAACCCTCACAATGCCTCGTGATGCCATGGTTTTAACTACATGGTTTGTTAAATACCTCTTGCTTTGTACTTCAAAACTCTCTTAAGAGCTGTGGGCATCCCAAAGTTCTTGCACTATCATGGCTATGAAACATCACTCCCTACTTACCTTCCCCACTTCAGTCATGATTTTATAAATTCTCTCATAGTGTAGCACTATGTTGATTTAAAATATTAACACTCAAAAACCAATTAAATGTTCACTTTTAAATACATCCATAAAAAGTATGCTTTCAGGAATACTATAACACAACAGTTTCCAGTTAGACTGAATTTCATTCAACTTTGTCTTTTGGGTATTCATTGTTTACCTTGCGGCAGTTTTCCTCTGTGCTGATCTCTCCATGTAATAATCCACTGGTTGCTCTCCCCTTCTAACAAAGCTCTGTAAAACACAAAAAGGCATTCCCTTAAAATACCATGAAAAAATAATGATAATATTTAACATTTGTAAGTCTTAGAAACTGAAACCATTATATCCTGCAGTTAGGTCAGATTCTGAGTTTTTTCACACCCCACATTTTTATTGCGGGTAATGAGAAATCCTCATTTGTTAGCAGAGTCCAGTTCTTGAAAACAATGCAATAATTTTACGGTAGGTGACAGCAGTAGACACAGTACAGTTTCAGATCAAATCTTCCCTGTTAGCCAATATGCTGCTTCCTGACATGAACAAGTTCCACTGATTGAATCATACAAGCTAGCAAATTTTTCCAGAATTATGATCTTTATAGCAGCGTTAGGAGAAACACAAAGCCAAACAAAACTGAACAAGTATTCAGTAAAGCTTTCTCAGGGAAATACATGGAGATGTTTTATAAAGAAAAGGTAAAAATGAAATATATATATATATTTGCAAGCAAATAGTCAGCAGCTTTCCTGCTGGTAATGTAGTCCTAAAGGTGGTGTTGCAGTGTGATGTATGAGGGGACTGCTACAGGATTTGCGAGTTCTATCCTTTTCAAATGAAAGTGGAAGGAAAGTATTAATCCTAGTGTCACACACTGGCTACTGCTGGAGAAAACAACTTACAGTTTCAAAGTAGCTATTCTTAGTTCCTATTCAAACTGAATTTAACACAAATTACAACAAAGGAGTAGGAAAATTCTTTGACAGAAACTGCATGGTTTCTTTTAATGACATCTCTGTGTGTCCCCTCTGTTCCTCACCCTTCCATTTTTTGCAGTGACTCTGTAACAGCTTCCATACTTCCAGGAAGCCACCACTTCCACAGGATTATTGAGGTCAAGGCTTCCTCTTGTCAACCAACCAAGACATCTCCTTAGCTCAGCAGCAATCGATCACAAATGGCCAGGACATCAATTTGCTTACCTTTACTTTATGGAAATTCTATCACTACAAGCAAATAACAGAAGCAGGCAGCAACTGCTGATAAACTGCTTCATAATTTTGGCTACTACCTATTCTGGGTGTGCTAACACACAGAATGGAGACTCTTTGAATTGCCTTTTCTGTATTGGTGACACACATGAGCTGTTCTTGGAAACATTACATCCAGTTGACTGCAGGAGAACAGTGGCTGCCCTTCCTTTATGCCAAATTTTATTCTCTATACAGCAAGCACAGACAAGGACCGCACTCCCTCAAAGCGCCTCTGACAGCAGCCACAAGCTTGCTCTGTTTCTGTATAAGGTAACCACCTTACATTGTCTCCTTTCTACAGTGGTGGAAAATACTCTAGAGATGCATTTCCCACAGAGATTAGCACAACTGAAGGGCAAAACATTTTCAGGAGTGATTGCTCTGCATGAAGAATATTCAAATAGGCACACAACACATTTTTGTCCTCTTAGGGGGAAAAAAGACTGAGTGCATTCTCTAGAATTACCAAACTGATTTTAAAAACCACAAAACAAAATTGGTGGCTTCTTTCATATATCAAATACAAAATGTAGATATTGGGATGATCTTATCCAGTCCTGTAAGTTTTAGAGATGGTTATCCAGTAAGGCTGGATCTCAGAGCTCCTGATAAATTATCTGTAATTTTTATGTGCTTTCCTTCTCTCCTGCTGTCTATATGGCTGTACTGCCTGACAAAACATGTGCAGCCTTTTTTTTTCTAAAAGAAAAGGAGGAAAAAAGACAGTTCGTCCCTTTTCCACTTTTACAGGGCCACAGGCTATGTTAATTCCCCAAAAAATGCTAAACTGCAGCACTCTGTTGCAACAGCTGAGAAATTCTATGGCAGGCTCTTTCAACATCCATGGAAAGCTATAGTCAGTTTGGTAACTTTTGTGTTTTTATATCCACTGCTATGCGCGAGATAACTGTTTCATCATTTCTGGTCTTGGAAATGCCAGATGTTTTGCACTGATAACACACTGATGTTAAGAGTAAGGCTGGAGGGTTACGATAGCCAAGGCTTCTGAATCCCTAGGGGGGCAGTTGAAAGCAATTCAGTATTGTGGCATAAATGTATTTGCTGGGCATTTCTGTCAAAATGAATAATGCAGGCATTTCAAATGTCACCTGTAGATTTCACATGACAGATCACTTAGGACATTTTATGCTTCTTTTGCTTTCTGACTGCCTCTAGATTCAGTAAGACAATGCTACATCAGCAAAACACCATTAGTGAGGTTTCTTTGCAACCATGGACTTACATAGATTCAGAAGAAAAGCCAGGTTAGAATTACTATATTTACAGGTCACTTTCCCCCTTAAAGCAGGCTCAGATGGACACTTGTACTTCTATTTTGTTAGTCAAATTCAACCCTAGGATAAGCTTTATTAGGTAAAACCAAAGTAAAAGCAATTTTTCTTCCTCTGTGTTAAGAGAGGCTTTACAGGTATTAGATCACTTCAACACATACTGAGAATGTTCAAGACCAAATATCTGATGAAACAAATTGCTCTGATAGACATGTGCTAGAGAAGCAGGTGGTGATGCTGCAGGAATATCAAGGAGCTGGCAATCAAAGCGTTAACAATGACGAAGGAAACCAGGAATGTGGGTAGTTTGACTACAGATTTCTGGCTGCTGTTAAAACAACAGTTGTTCAGTTGCTGCAGCAACTGTATGAAGTCACTAAAAATAAGTTCCAAGAGGTAACTCTATATGGCAAAGGGCAAGAGCACACAGAAAAGCTGGAACTGAAATATTACTGCTGAAAATACATTGTGATTGAAAATGAAAGGCAAAGCTTTGTGAAGCCTCTATAAAACTGGACAGTGAATCATTGTTTTACTGTATGCAGTTCTTAAAAAAACTTATTTCCTCAAGCTTATCAGATAAACAAGGAAATGTTAAGCTGACTTTGGCTTAATGAACTGGCATGAGAAAGTGTAGTGTAATGTAGTGAGCTCTGGCTTGGAAGCCAGCAAACTCAGGTTACGTTCCTCAGCTTACCATAGCTTCAGTTTATGGAAATAATTTTGCCTCTGTGTTCCTTTGCATCCTTTCCTTTCCCAATACTGATCACTTAAACCATAAACTCTTCTTGGTGAGGACTGCTTTTAACCTTAATTTCAACTGCCTGAAGAATAAGGTGTTAATTTCTACTGTGTGTTATTACTGTGAATACTTAAAAGTTCAAAAAATGTTCCTCCAAGCAGCACCATTCTGAAAAATAACCATGTCAGCCGCATCCTGGAAATCAGATCGCAAATAACATATACCCACACTGTGTTAATTTAAGCATTGCCAGAAAATATTCTAACTGCACCTTTAACTCATCTCATTATTAATGCCCTTTATCTGAAGTTAGCAGCAACGTGCTCATCAGCCTGAAGCCCCACAGTGTGCTGGATGACAACAGAAATAACAAGTCCATGAAAGCAGGTGGATGAGATAAACTGGTTGGGGCGGGTAGAGAGTAGTTCCCAAAAACAAGACGACATTGCCCGAACATTATCATGGTCATTCACAACAGCAATGACTTTCTGTCAACTACAGAAATCCAAAGTTTCAGGCTGGGACAGTTAGCCAGCAGGCCATAAAAATACATTCTCTCTCTCCCCTGGGAATTTGGAAACAAGTTATTTTAAAAACCTCTCCAGGAAGTGGAATGGAAGAAGCATTTTTTGGGATAAAGGCTACTCCACATCTTTTTTCCAGTCACAGAATGGGAGGACAAGGACTGTGTGAAGAACAGTAGGTAACTGACTGCATGTTCAATTTCCTGGGTATAGAGAACGCAGAATGTTCTCAAAACAAAACTAATACAAGAATAGGACACATTGAATGATACAAGTTGTAAGCAAGAAATAAACTGACTGAAAAAGCTGTGGTGAGTAGCTGAGGAGGCCTTAATACTGGTGATGATTTCCTAAGAAGGCGGCATGGAAAGCATCAGTCGAAGTGTTGACGGAGGAAACCAATTGAAGGAGGACTGCAAAGTATGCCTGACAAGTGTATTAAGAGATCCTGACAATGATCTTGACAAAAAAGGGGAAAAACAACTGGCAAAAAAGAAGCAGCTTTGCAGTCTCTGCTGCTTCAAAATGCAGGGTGGTAACCTAGAATAGAACATTTGCATGACACTAGGATTTCAAAGTAAAATCTTTTACCCTTCAACAACAACATATTTTAGAGGGCAGAAAAACTACTTAACCCATGGCAGAGGCTCTGGGCAGCCTCTGCTATTTAAAGAGAAGCAGCTTTTGATGGCTGAGGAGAAAGGCTTGGTATTAATTCTGATCCTAGGCACATTTTCCATCTCCTTTCAACATTAAGAGTCTTACACAGTGAATAATTCACCATTTCCCTCTGGAATTAAAACTTAAGCATAGTCTAAGTGTTGCAGTTCTGCAGGGTTCGAAGAACACAGACCAAAACTGCACAATGCTTGATAAATATTTACTTCAACATTGGTGAAAAAGGATTGGGAATGAAGATACCCACGAGGTATAACTTCATAAAGCCACATAAGACACATATTTCACTTTCCCAGAGCAGGAAGGGTGAGCAGAGAGGAAGTACACTCGGTCCTTGGGGATGGGTGTTCCTTCCAACAATGATCCTTCTCGCCAGTCCAGGAGGAATGGTGACTAATGAAAAGAACTGGCTTTAGAAAAGGAACTGCAGGAGTTGTAAAACAAAGAAAATACAGAGCACAAAGAAAGATCCAAGAAGTAGACCAGATACCACACCCTTGACCTATAATGCCAGGAGGAGAGGGGGTGCCAAGGCCCTCATGGAAACTTCAAGGATGTTGAGCTAAGTGTGAATAGATGCCTTTTGTTTCCACAATGCACAAGCAAGGGTATATGCCAGCATCCTTCCTGAAAACAAACTAAGGCTGGTTCACATGCCCTGGTTATCACAGATAAAAGACCTGAGAGAGGAACAGGATTTGAAATAGCGCCTAACAAGCAGTCCAGAAAAGGGGAATAAGTAAAACTGCATAAATGTAAAAACACAAATCAAAACTAAACACTTCTCAGCTTCTTATACTTTAAAATATTTTTGTTCACAGGCATTAGAGAGCCTGTTTTCTGATCAGTAGTAAGGCCCATTTCTCTGTTTTCATTGGTAGATCTTTTTCAGCAGGTAGATGCTCGTTTGTCCACTGAAGCCTGCCTTGCCAAGGCAAACAATGATACAAGAAACTCTACAGGTTAAGGAGCTTCTTAACTGGACAACACACACATGCTGCAGGTGATGCTGAATTGTTCTCCTTTCATTAATGAGGGGAGAGAATCCTTAGACAAACCAATAATGCTCAGATAAGCAGTGAGATGACCTCTGGAGCTGTTCCAGAATTTAATGGGCTTACAAGGTTTTACAGAGCAGAAGCACTGATGGTTCACTTATTAAGTAGGAGCACATCCAAACTACTAAATATCTGCGCATTATCATTCCTACTGCTGGATGAATATTAATCATCGAAGCAATTCTGAAACTTCTGTTACTGTGAAAGCGCTAATCTCATTTTGCAGATGAATAAGCCAAGGGAGAAAGTTTAAGTGACAACATCAGAGCTAGGGTTAAATTTAGAAGAATAATGTTTTATCAAAGTTAACAGAATTAACATAGACCGATAAGGATCACAACTGGCTATGGTTTCCACTTGTAATGCTCCAGTCACTACCGGCTTTCCAAGGATCACAGGGATCCCACTCCACCAACAAACATCCAGGTCCTGTTGCTCACCAACTGACTGCAAATTACTTGTCCCACACACCACCTGCAGTTTCATATCATCCACAAGCCAGACGTGGTCTGTACCTCATAACAGACAATACTGGAGGCTTCTTGGACAGACCAGTTTTGCTCTTTTATGGACTACAGACATGCTTTGCTCACTAGTCTGTTATCAAGTTACTCAGAAGTTACTCTTTCAAGCTTCTCATCCTTTCAGTTATGCAACTACAAGTATATTTCATATTTATCAGCGGATTGCTTTAATCTACACATTTCACCCCTAAGTCAGCTGGTGCCATCTTTATCCAGACTTAGACACTTACTGGTTCATAGCAATATTACACACTTAGGATACAGCCTTAATGCTTTAGGACACAAAAGCAAAGAACATATATAACTGATAATACCGCTGTTTACTCAGGTTGAATATGAATAATGCACACCATATAGACAATGTAATGACAGAAGCATACCCCTTAAAAACAATACAAAAGTTGCCTGACAATTTTTTTCAAATCCTTACTTTGCACAATAAGAATTGCACTTCTCTGTATTTGAAGATCGGTATGTCAATGAAGTGTACTTAACATTTGTCCTAGTTGTATAAAAAAAGAACATGATCTTTACAATAAAGTACTGTCTACCTCCAGTTCATAGGTTCTTGGGTTTTGGTTCTGGGGTTTTGTTTCCCTTCTGAATCGCTTTTATGCCATGTGCTAACTGATACACCATGATTCTCCATACAGGAGAATTACTCTGGCTTTTCAACCCCACAGCTACTAAGTGGCTACAGAGATACACAGTACTGAAGATTTGTTAGCAGAGATACTGTTTGCTGATATCTCACACTTGATCCAAATGTGTTTCCATAATAAACCAAGGATGGAGAAACCCAGGATTTAATCAAACAGACTTTTTGTTGTCTTCCAAGTATTTCACAACTGAAGTAAGAATGGGGAACTCACTGCTTACATTGATGGTGCAGATGAACACTAATCAACATAGTTAAACAATTAATATGTGCCACATAAGGCAACTACACTACCTCATGTTTTATTGATTGCAATTTAGAGATATGGGCTCATCAGCTTGTAATCAAATATTGTGTCAGCAACTCACATTAATTTGTTATCAACTTGACAGCACAGTCAAGCACAGAACGGTGTGGCAACGCATTTCACAGAACAAGCCAACAGTGAGCTAAAAACCAGTATCAGGGGTCCAGTCCCTCTATTTAACAACCGCAACACAAACAAAAAGTCTTGACCTAAGACTCTAAGAGTAGCTGTATTTTAAATGCTGAAAAGAGGATGAATGGGGCTCCCATATCTATAAAAAGGGATTAAAATTATCCTCTGATCAGACAACTAAGCGTGACCACAATTCTTACCTGTATGTTTCAATTTCAAGGATGAGGCCTGCTTTCACCTGCAGCAGTTCTTGGTAGTCCTTCAGGTAATCTGTGATTGACATGGTCAGGAGCTGTTTTTCTTCTTCTAGGGCATCAATTATCCTCTGAAACAGAAATAGTGAGGTTTTATGTTAGTTCAAAACTAAACAGAACAGGAAAATATGAGTCCAAAATAATCTAAATTTGAACATACTCCAAAATATTAAATGGAATATTAAATACTGAATAACTATGCACAACAGAAAGAGCAGCGAAGACTTATGCAACAGAACATTAGGATTTGATTTACACCAAGACGACTGACTCTCATGCTCTTGAAAAGAAGATCGGAGAAAGCAAGTGCTTTAATCACTGGTGTTACCTCTCACATGAAGGGCAAATTGCCACCTTCTGGAAAATAAGCCCTCCCCTGCTAATTGAGAGGAGCTTGTTCAGCACAGACTCGGAACTAAAAGTATCAGTGGTAGCTGGTCAGTGCGGATCTTAATGGCTTCCTCGCTGGGGATAGAATCTGCTAACCCAGATCGATGCTACCCAAAATGCTATCGATTACACTTTGTTCTGGGGGATGGGAACACAGAAATTAGATCTCAGCAAAGGCCTGATTCTGTTTTGTTCATATCACTCTGCACTATTCTAGGACACTGAACTGGCATTTACAGAGCAAAACCTCACACACATGTACAACACTGAGCAGGAGTTAATGACAGCGTATTTTAGGTGGCATCCTAACAAATACTTTGCAATACAAACTGGAAGATCAAGAGACTCACAGTCTAGTTTTCAAAAATTAAAAATACATTATTTATATGAAATAAGTGTTCACGTATCACAGTACAAGCAGTAGCATAAAGATGAAGATACAGCAGGGGACTTCCCAGATTGGTCAATGCCAGTATATGCTGGGCAGAAGTAAGGTGTAAGAACTAAGAATATAACGTGCTGGCATTTCAAACATTAATAGTCAAACTATTAATTTTAAAATAATATATACATTTCAAACATTAATAGTCAAACTATTAATTTAAAAATAATATCTATTTGAAGTAAAAAGAAAGCTTTATGAAGGAAGCTGCCTGTATCTTCACATACATGTGGGTATATCTGTATCTATTACACACATTTAATCTACTTCATTTGCAGCTTTTGTTAAATGATTATACTGATGTTTTCTTTGACATGACAGTCCTTGCCTACAGTTTTCAGTATACCTTACAGCTCCCTCTTTATGGCAGAGGACATATTATATCTCTATATCTGAAAAAGCACTATCAACCATCCAACAGCCTCATCCAGACAGCAGTGGAGGTAGCAGTGTGTATGATCAAACAGCGACAAGCACAACCGCTGACCTTTAGTGGCTCCGAGACAACAGTCCTGTTCATGAACTGACACAATGGAAAATCCCAAGATGAGATGGAAGAAAAGTGCCAGACCCTGCTTTTAAAGGGAAAAGGCTCTCGAGCAAGAATGGGAAGGGTGGTGACAGAACCAGAGAAGTCAGCAAAAGGAGCAAAAGACAAGACTGGATCTCTACAGGAACAACCCCCAAAGGTGATAAGAGCTCAGATACAAAACATGAAGTGATTACCAGGTGTTTGTTGTGTCCCTGATTAAACACTAAGACTAACATGTACCTGTGCATGCAAATGTTAAAAAGAGCTTCACAATGCACAGGTCTTGTTCCAGTCCAGAAGAATCTATATGGGGAATCCATACATTGGACTACAGGGCATGTGGAGCTCTGAAAGACTGGGGCTGTTCAAATCTACCTAAAGACACAGAAACTTCAGTCCCTCACCCCCAGGTTCTGCAGTCTGGGCTTGAAAAGCCACCTAGATTCTACTCTCTGGAGTTGGACAGCACTCGGGATCCAAAAGTTTGAGTTAAATACAGTGCCCTAATGATTACCATAAGGGGCTACATAGCTCAGCCAGCTGTGTAATAGTGCCAAAGGAATTCATTCCTACAGGAGCAGACATTGTGTAGACTGGGTGGCAGACAGCCACCCACTTCTAGCCCTCCAGTCACTGATGGTTAAACATAATGCAGAGGACAACTGATTTTAAGTCTTGTTTGCAAGCATGCCAAAACATACATAAACCACTTTGGCAAAGGTCAGGACACTGCAAGCTGACAAATTTTCGTTTTTCAAAAGGTAACCTATATTGTGCAGCTGGGTTTGCTTCACACAGGACCTCCTTGGAGAGATTTGTCTCTACCACATCAAACCCAAGTCGCCTGAAATCCCAGTGAAGTCCTGCTAGAGCCGAGTAACCAAATTGAAGTGATTTTCCTTTCCAGAAACATTCCGTTTTTACACCCCAAAAAATACAGGGCTTTCTCAAATCACTACGAGGTTTTGCATAAGTATTGTCACAGCACACAGCTAAAGTTATGGAATTAAGAGACCTACTGAGTTCATCCTACTGAGTTTACCACCCAGGACCAACAAAGATTTTCCAAACCATGTATGATTTACAGCTTGCCTCGTTCAGCTTAATTGTAACTACCTAATTCTATTTAACATTGCTGAAAGCTTAAGTTAGGATAAGGGCAGTGCAGGAGGCAAAGATGGACATATAAGGCGACTGGATGATATACGGAAAATATGAATAAATCTAATTGCCATTGCAGCTGCAACGAACAATAATCACTTGACTTAAATCTGTACATACATATCATTTCTATGTGACACTTCACAGTAAATAACCATGGAATAGATGCTCTTTAAAGAGCAGTTTAAAAATCCATGCTGAACTTAACTTTCACCAAGAAAAGAAACCATGAGGAAGGAAAAAAAGCCTTGCTCACAAGGACAAAACCCAAAACAGCTGCTTCTACACATTCCATAATTTTTCTTCCTGGATGTGAGCAAAAGATAATTTATTTCTCATGTACAGTAGACTGGCCACTGGCAAAGGCCCTTCTCGTTAGAAACCCTTCAGAAGTTGAAGGGTTGGGTGTTTGAACACACCCATTCTAACTGGCCTTAGAAGAAAAACTTGTAGCATGGAGAGTGAGCTACACAAAATGCTCTTATCAAAATAACATCGTATTTAAAGGTTTTCAATTTGAGCAATGATGATTGAAGACCAAGGAAATTTTCATTATAAATCCCTAATAACAAATATAGACAACAAGGAAATCAAAGTAACTTTAAATATTAGTAGGCTTATGGACATTTATATAAAAAGCCTTCCTAATTACTTCTTACATACCTAATCTGCCTTAGTTCACAGCATCTGCAAACTACGCAACTTGAAAACAACCTAGCAACCTACAAAACCAGACACACAGCAACAGGTCCCAGTCTTTTCCCAACTGCCAGCATCGCCATAATCTGCCATGGCTGCTGGACACAATGCGATCACCAGCACGAGGGGCTGGGACAAACACCCGGCTCCAGCAGAGTGTTCATAAAAGGTCTGACAATGAACAAAAGAAATGTCACCCTCAGGAAACAGATGGACGGTCTGGGTGATCTAATATGTGCTTCTCCACTCTAAATGTGATGAACTGATATTTTGCTGTTGCAGCATCTGCTGATCTGTTCACACGCACGGGGTGATTATACCTTGTTATGCCAAAAGTTATTCTGACAGCAAGCAAATTCTCAGTTGCAGATGCTATAAACCTCTGTTTAACACCACCAAACATCCAGCTCAAGTACCAGTCACATACATCCTTACAGTTTTATTTCAAATAATTCCCACTCTTCTCACTACCTGTAGCACAGTGATCAGTCCTGCCTTCAAACAACTAAAAGTTTTCTTAAATATACTGGGGCCCACAAGCTTTTCTCTAGGCTTAAGGTGCACCAGAGCATATGCAAAGCAGGAATACAATTCAAATTATTTATCTGATTGTGAGAAGTCAACCTCAAGCCTCAGGTCAGAGAGAAAGCCTTGCATCCCACCATCCAGGGACTCAGTTCATCTGCTCCCAGGGAATGCTTCATGTCCATGTGCTCCTGCCAAGCGGAGCAGGAGCCCTGGCAAGTGCCATGCTCTTGGGTACTTGCCGAGGGCAGGTTGGGAAGGGAGCACCTGTCACCAGGAAGATGTCCTCAGGGTCACCGTCTCCCCTCTTGATTCTCACCTAGCTCTCCCCTAAAAGAACAGTGTGTCTCAAAGGGACTTCCTGCTCCCCTCAGAGAAGGGCTCAGCAGCAACAAGCTCTTGCTGGGCCACCTCCTCTCCCAACCTGGGGAAAACCTCCTGTAGGGAGGAAAAGTGGGGCGAGGAAGCTCTGGACCACGCGGAGCCAGAGGGAGCCTTCAGAGGGGTTTAGGCAGTTCCCAAGGCAGAAATAGGAGGGATGGGAGTTAGTACAAGGGAGTGGAGTGAGAAAATCGGGCTTGCATCTCACCATGGGCCAGAACTAGAGGGGAAAAGCGAGCGGGAGGGCGGAGGGAGGCTCAGAGGAGCCCCCAAGCAAGCACCGGAGGGCGGGAAGGAAGCGGCATAGCTAGAGTCCGACCAAGAGGGCTGGGAGAGCCCCGGGATCATGGGGACACGCACCTGGTACTCCTCCACCTCGACGCCGTGGCGGTCCTGCATGGCGAGCAGCTCCTGCTCCAGCCGCTCCCGGAGCCCGCACAGCTCCTGGCCCTGGCGGTGCAGGTCCTCCAGGTGCTGGCGGCACTGCCGGCTCTCCTCCCGCAGCAGCTCCAGGTTCTCCCGGCTCCGCTGCGCCTCCTGTTCCTGCAGCACCTGGATCTGCTCCTGGTAGCGCAGCAGGGTCTCCCGGCAGCTCTGGCTCAGCAGCAGCTCGTAGGTCTCCTCCAGCTCCTCCAG